>NW_008691801.1:54791-71627 GCF_000695815.1 Acanthisitta chloris | reverse complement strand
CTTTTGACCTTGGAGTGGAAGAAACATTTCATTTCTTTCTGTGCAAACTGGTTTATAGGGTTATGGCAAATCAGATGTCACATTTCATCTCACAAGTACTAGGATTTCATTAATGGACAGAAATATATAATATGCTTTGGGATGCTTGGAAAGGAAATGACTACTTAACTATTAAGTGTTATTAAATCATTCCTGATTTTAATTGCATATATTTTAATTCCCCTGAATTTTCCGGAATGCATGAACATAAGCTGAATTTCCTCTTATCCATATATGTTATCATTATTTCAAAAGCAGCTTTGAGAACATGTGCAAAGTCTGTTTTCTGTCTCTGACCACCCAATATTTTGCATGATTGAGAACAGTTTGCAAACTTGGTCCTGTGTTTAAAAGAGAGGCTTTGTTAGATTGGTCTATTTAACTGAACCTGAAACATCTGCATGGGGCTGAAAACAAGTTCCATTGCATAAATGCAGACACATTGAGAAACCTAACAACAAGAAAAGGAGGTAGAGAAGGAATTGTTCCATGGAAGACCACCCTTCAGGGACATTGCATAAACTTCCAGAAACAAGGCCTGTATGTACATCCAACTTGTCTAAAATCAGAGACAGGTCTAGAAACCACAGATGGCTTCAAATCTGATCAATTTAAATGCATATCCATAGGCATCAGGGGCAAGAAACTACTCCTGTATGATGGCTTCAAATCTGATCAATTTAAATGTATATCCATAGGCATCAGGAGCAAGAAACTACTCCTGTATATAACCTTTGCAATTCAGCAGTTATAATGTGAATTTTAGCACGTAATTAAAGTGTAAAAACAAAGATCTGAAATATAGGATCACTAGAATTTGAAATAATTTCTATAATGTGAATTCACCTGCTTATGCACATGCAGAATGACATTTAAGACCTGACCACACACTTAGGATCCCTACTACATTCAGTGGTTATGGTTGCAAAAAGGCATTTATATTGAAAACACAGAGAAAATTAGATAAAGTTCTTATGTGTAAAGTGAAAAACCCAAAACTATAGAGATCTATATTCTTTTTATGCCTTTAATTCTGTTCTTAACATAGTTCTGTCTCACAATGCATATCTAGGAGGTGTTTTGATGTTATAACAGCAGTTTTAAAAGTTTTTAAAAAAATGCTACAAATTACTGATTTTGTATGAAATGCTGCATTGGGCAATACATGGTAAATAAGGCCTTATTAAAAAAATCTTTAAAAAAGCTAGCAGAAACAAATATTAACAAATTTAGTGTATAAAGTGATTCAGGTAGGAGAAACAATACTGACACACAAGAGGGAATGAACTTTCCCTTGTTTTCAGCTCTTTAGAGCTCAGCTTCAACCTTAACATTCTTACAAAATAGTATCTAGTAGTTAGAATTAGTGTGAAAGTATGATAAAAAAGTAAATAAAGCTTTTTAAAAGGTGGTCATACAATTAAAATTATTATTTACTGAAATATTTTTCATAGTTTCTGAACCCAGTCATCTGGCAACATTAAAAAGAAAAGAAAAATTGACTCTCCCTTAGAAGGTACCAATTTTAATTTCAAAATCATAGGATTGATCATAATTGCTCGAAGTTTGAACATTATTCCAGTTAGCAGCAATCAGCTGTTTAAAAATAGTGTCCTTAAATCATAGATCTATATTTTTTCTGGGCCATTTTCCCCTTAAAAATTGACTTGACATTTAAAACATCAGCTTTTTCACAGTGTGCATCCCATCTGCAATTATGCTGCATCCCACTCAGCCTCTCAGCTCTGTCCTTGCTATAGCAATAAGCCTGTTAAAAAAACATGTGTATATGGATAAAATGGATACCAATCCAGCATACACAAAAAGAGAAAAACACAGGAAAAAAAAACCCAAAAGAAAAAAAAAGGAGAAAACTTGAATATTTTTAAAATACTGGATATTCTTACAGACACCCATTATACCACATGGTGTGGTGTACAGTATTTGTACAAAAAAAGGCATATTACATAGTGGAGTCTCTCCCCTGCTTGAGTAATTATAGCAACAACAGTAATCAACTTCTCTTTCATATATGAATGCTAAAACAACAGAAGAATTCATTTAATCTCAGCTTATATATTTAATTTGTAATACAGAATAGCAAATCAGTAACAGTGCTTGTGTCCTTTGTCATAACTGGATAAAACTCTCTATTAGGGAGTGAGGGTTAAAGGTCTGCATTACCCTACTGATAAATTCTATTTGGAGAGGAGCCATTTTCAAAGCTCTAAATAAATGCTTTGTGGATCATGGAAGATGTTTTGGATCAACCTGTTTACCTACAAACTTCATACTCTTTCAGTTTCTAGAGTGACTCCTAATTTACAGTGCCATACAGAGGGAATCAGAGCAAGTTAACTTGCACTGTGTTCTGTGATCATGTGTCTACATGAGTTGTGGTACCTGGGAAAGCTAGTTTAAAGGGTTTTTTTAATTTATTTTTTTACTATACTAAGCTACCAGTGGTGTAAGTTATATGCAGACATAATCTCCACTTTACCAGCTTGCTTGTGTATTGATTTATAAATATTATCATGCAATTTATGCATTCATATAAACTGATATAGGAAAAAATGAAAATGTAATTCAAAGTGAATTTACATACATACAAGTCTTTTCATGAGCAGTGTAAACTGTGAACTTTTCTTTAATTGATTCTGTGCTTTTTATTTGCATTCACCTATTCTGAAGAAGCTTTAATATTTTCAATTACTGTGTAGGTTATCACACCTCTCTTTTGCATATGCTCATGTATTTGCAATAGTAAAAATAATACAATACAATAATGCTGAAGCCTTTGCCTCAAAGGAGATATTTTGTGCATCTCTCATCCTGTCAGCATATGGCAATTTTCATAAAATCTGTAGGAATTTAGGCTGAAATGTATTTGGAATTCACCTACAGGTTCAACACCTAAAACACAGAACCTGATAGACAAGAAGAGGTACATAGGAAATAAGAAAGTAGTCTAAACAGAAAAGAAACCATACATCAACTTTGTTTGCTCTTCAAAAGTTTTAGAATTATGTTGACTATGAACATCTTGAAGAAAACTCTCATTGCAAGCTAAAATATTGAAGAACATCCCTAAAGTGTTGCCGAATAAGCATGAGTTTTTGTGCTGTAAGTTGCCTGTCTAATTCAAAAGTTGATGGCAGACAGCCAAACTTCCTTCCTAGATGTTAAGACTATACCATAAAATATCTCTAATGTAGTTTTCAACTGTTCTGTTTATCTCCCTGGGGATAAAAGAACCTACTGTTTTGAAGTGTCAGATTTTATACTGTACTGCAGTGAGTTCTTTTTATTTATCTTCCATTCTATATTTTTCTGAGGCATATATAAAAGTAATCTTCAAAGAGCTATTTCTACTATTTTAGATTTTTTTCATATTTAAGTTTTGTTTTGAAGAACCATCTGGAAAAAAGCATTGATAGCTTATGTTCTGGTCACTATACTCAGACTACACACATCTTTTTTTTTCTACAGCTTTCCTCACCTTTTGGAAGACAAAAGGAGCCTGTCATTCTAAATCAGATTTTAAATTGCACTGCATGCTACTTGAGAGCACGATGTTTGGATCACATCTAACTACAGCTTCCTTCCTATGTTGTGTAGGTAAGAAATATCCAGGTTGTTTCCTCTTTAATTATCTGCAAAGATTTGAGGATACTGAGATGGCCTAAGGCCAAATCTCTTCCATGCTTAGGCTCTCCCCAGTCCAGCAGCAAAGGTAGAGCTGCCAACAATCAGGAAAGGAATTGCAGTATCCTGAATGCATGCCATAAAACCTGGTGATGCACACAGTATGCAACTGTTTTCAGCAATATATATGACTGGCATAATGTTCTTTTGTGATCCCCAATCAGTAAAAGTGACAGATATGTGGCACACAGGTAGGCAGTTCTAATGTCATGTCCATGAAGAGTTGCTCTTCGGCAAGAAAATCCCCCAGGAACCTCTAGCTCAAACCATTACTAGTGATTTATTTCTCTTCCTGAACATGGGAGATTGATAAATCAGAATTTAAGCTGAAAACAAATCCCAAACAAAACAAAAAAAAAATCATATACATGAGAAAGTCCTTCTGCTCACCTTAAATGAATAAATTATGATTCCTTAAAATTCATCTTTCCTTGAGTCATCAAGCTCAATTTCCATCAGAAAGTCATTAAAATAGGAATTGCCCAAATATAAATGCTCTTTTTCTGGTAAGTAGAAATTTTAGCTGCTTGTACAGCTGAGCCCTGCAAATCTCTTTAGCATATATTTAATTCGAAGAAGCAGAACTACTAAAAACAAAAAGGATTCCTCTCAGAACTTGTCATAGATGTATCTAAGAGTCCATAAAGTGGTTTGTAGCATGAAATCCTAGTCACTGGCTAGACATCAGGGTAGAATATCAAGGTAGAAAAACAGTGTGTATCTGATTATTCAGTAACTTTATTTGAAATCTGAATTAACAGCATGAATATGACCCATGAATAAGTAGATTTCTTCATTCATTTATAGGCATGTACTTAAGTGCACATAGATGACCTGGAATAGAAACACTGATCTTGGCCTTGCCTCCATAAAGTTGCTTTGGGGAAAAAAGTAGGCCAGAGCAATTTGGGGAATTATTGTTAAAAGAATAGAAGAAACGAAAGGTGGGAAAAGACAGATTTTTCCATAACAATTGTTAGGAACTATGATGTAGCTATTCTAAGTTAGAATATAATACTATCTTATCATATTTAGCCTTCTTATGGACAAATATTTCTAAAATTTCACTTTGCTGTCTCTTACATGTGCACAGACAGTCAAAAGCAGAGTTATTTTAACCATTTTCTGTTTTATAAACAGTATAATTAGAAAGACACCTTATTAGAGGACTTTGTATAAAATCTGAAAATACAACTATATCCTTCATCCTTGAACTTGGTGAAACACATTAGCACTCACTGCAGAGAAGACAAAGAAGATGAACTGTGCTTTGTATTAATAAATTATTAACCTGTCCCTTTGCAGCTTTTCCAGATATTGGCATCAATGATTATCAAGCTTTCCTGTGTTAATGTTACTTTTCCTTCATGAAAATGACTTATTTCACCTTTGACTTCATAGCATTCTTATTTTTATGCATTTTGCTAGTTCCATAACTTTTTGAAAATTTTTCCATCATTTGCTATTTTAATCTATGCTATTCCCCACTGTGTCATTGTACTTGTCTGTACCCCTGTGCTATGCTGTCCCCAGGCTAACATGAATAGCATTATGTACATCTCTGAGGTTAGATGCAAATCTAGATTAGCATCTTCTTGTGAGCATGACCTGTAACATCTCTCTTATGTCTGTTCAGATACAGTAAACCAGGATAAACTTATTACCAGTTGCTGTACTACATGGAATAGCACATTCTCATACCAAAAGGTATGGGACATACTTATCTGTTTGTCTGACACTCACATTCTGCAGGCAGTAAAGCTCCTTCAACAAAGGAACTGAGTTCTGGATGCACCCACATTTAGGAAACAAACCCCACCTGGTGCTTACATGATGTGATAATCATTTCAAGCACACTGAATCCACAGAGAGTGTCTGGTCTTAGTTAAGTAGTCTTGAACTCTTTGCTTCCTCAGTTTTTATGAAGGGTAATAGTTCACAGGTTCATGTGGATGAAAAGATCCAAACACAATTTACAGCAAAACATGCCACTGAGTCACAGAAGGGACAGGCATGGCAGGGAGTCCCAAGGGAAGGTTGTGCCCCAAAAGAAGGGGACTTGGCACCATGGATGGCAGCAAGGCAGCCAGAGTGGTGGACTCATCTGCAAGGTGTTGAACAAGGAAAATCAGGGACAGAATCAGGTCTGGAAACAGGCACCAGGGCCAGCCTCAGGCCAGGGATAATTCCATAAGTCTATTGTGATGAGTCATGGTCACACCAGAAAGTCACGTCTAGGTCTGGGTCAGAGAGAGAGTCCCAGGTTCAAATGTAGCTATCAGAGTTGTGGTGCAGCCCAGGTCAAAGCCAGAAAGCCTCTGACTAAACTAGGGGAAAGGAAATTAAGGTCCTTTTTTTCTAGCTCACTTCCCAACAGCTCTTAGTGAAGGAGCTGACCTTGACCTCAGCTAGCTGAAGTCCTTAATTTACCTTTCCTAACCTCATGGTACACAAGATGCACTCAGGACTCTGTCAGGAAGAGTTTTAACCTCTGTTGAGTCAATGGGTTGTTTAGTAAATCTCAGGAGATCTTATCCAGTCTAGAGAGTGTAATTTGTATATCTGAAGAAGACCAATACTTATTTTAATTAAGAAGTGCAGCCAGAGGAACTCCTGGATTGAAATTGGATAAAATTAACTTCAGGATAAGACACTGAAACTGTCTGAACTCCCCAGAAGAACTGAAAGCAGAACAGGTTAAATGAGTTAACAAGCTCGTCCAAGATGAATATCTGAGGGTACTCCCTGAGGGGCCAGTCCTGAAATGTGTTCTGTGAGGGAAAGGACATTCTTTCTCATGGATGGGTGCTTTTATCAGAGTCTCCAAATAGAAATGCAGCATGAAGCATGAAATTGTGACTGCCATCTTGTAAGAAGCAGGTGGCAAATCAACTCTGGGAGAGGGAGAGATTTTTATGAGGTAGTCCAGACATAATCAAACTAAATGTGATTCTTTTTCTGGGTTTTTTCTTCTTTCAGTGGCATGCATGACTCAGAAGGAGACTGAGGTTCTAAAAAAACCCATTTTGAATCCTTTAGAACATATGGATTGTGTAATCTCAGCCCAAAAAAATTGTTCTAGCTCTATCCAAAATAATTAGGAAAATGCTGCATGCAAGACAAGTTTAGATCCATATCATAAGAGGAAATGTTTGAATTTCAAGATAAATACTTCAATATTTTTTCAAGAATAATCCCAGATGAAAAAATGTGAGAAAGTAGAAGTGTTAATTGTTATTTAAATTTATGAAATTCTACTTAGAGCCTAAGCTGTAGTAAATCAGCAATGGCATCACTTTTTTTTTTCAAGATTTCTCCCTGTTTGTGACATATGTCCACCTGGTTAGTAACCTGAAACAGCACAATTTATGTACTCAAATACAAGTAACTACTGCAATTTCAGTACACAAAGTAAACTATTCATAAACAGTTTGTAGAGTTTCAGACAACACAACCAAAGAAAAAGAACCAGATGTATATTCCAAGCTCTAAAAAGAATTTCAGCGTGTTTCTGGACATGGTACAAGTGTAGAATTTTGACTAGGATTTCACTTCAATTTATACTAAACTAAGCATTAAAATGTAAATTTACAGAATTATGGCTTATACAGGGTTAAATTATAATGGACATTGAGGATGAACAAGCTGGAAAAAAATAATATAGTGTGATATACACTTCTATTTTGTTGGCTAGTACATGCAGAACTGTAGCTAATGCCATACTCCTTGGCATCAGTGCCTCTTCTAGGCTGGCTCTTAGTCTTGTATGTGACTATTTACACTTGCTAATGCATTCTATAGAGTGCTATTTTCAAACAGTTTATGTTGTGAATCCAAACCTTCATTGCATAAATGTTTATGTTGTCCTACAAAGCCAGTTCCTGGAAATACATTAGAATTTTTAAACCACTTTGACTATTATATTTCCTCCAGCTGGTTAAAATCAAACTATTTGTCTTAACTAGACATCATTTATTTTGTGTGGCTAGACATTTAAATTATGAGTTCTGCTCAACATTTTAAATGAAAAAAATTGTTTTGAGCAAGGAAATACCAATACTGAGCCTTTAATGACTTTCTTGAACAATAGTGGTAAAATTCATGAAAATTTCATTTGAGAATCACAGTTCTGAATATATGCAAGCAACACTAAGTCTCAAGAATGTACTAAGAGGTTATTTTAAATCTGGAGGGTGATAGACAAGTGGAGAGCTCCTATTTAAGCATTCAAAGTTATTAACAAGTTAACATAATGTTCAGTATTTAATTTTCTAGCCCAAAACCATAATCTACACTTAGATGAAAAGAAAAAGGCAAACAACTGCCAAAAAAAGGGAAGAAAATATATGCAACTGTTCTGGTCTTTATTGCCAGTGACATCACTAGAAAACAGTTATTTAATGGATCTGTTGGAATATACAAGATTTAGAAAGAATGAATTCAGAAGAGCAGACAATTATATGCACAAAAGGTTATTCTCAGCTCAGTCTTTCTCATAATTCTATCCAAGAGAGTGGGACATTTTGATCTCAAGGACTCTGGTATGAATGCAGAGATACTGTTTGACTTGGCAACATTTTGATCTCAAGGACTCTGGTATGTATGCAGAGATACTGTTTCACTTGGCTCTTCTGTGCCCAGTTTACACCAGTATTACTCTAAGTCCTGGAGTGATTCCTCACCAGTATTACTCTAAGTCCTGGAGTGTGATTCCAATCTTACATAGTGTCAAATATAAAATTTGTAAAACAAAATTGCAAAGCTCTGAAGAAAGCCAAGTTGAGCTCAGAAATATGTGTTAAACGAACTCAATAATCAAACTGTGAGACATATTTAACATATGTTGAATTAATCTTTTCTGATTTTTTTTTCCCTATTCTAAGAAACATTTTTTCCATCAGCTCTGGTGCAGTTGATTTACTATAGACATACAAATTTATGCACAATGGTGAGGTTTTTCTTCTTTTCTGTGCTATATTTAAAATTTTTATGGAAATATTATCGTGCACATGCCAGAAAGAAATCTAAGAAAGAATAATGTGCCATATTATGGTGGGATGTAGTCACTTACACATTTTGAGCCTTGTGAGGACATTAATCTGAGCTCTTCAATCACAAATGGCTCCAGGCCTAATTTTACCTCTGTACTGAGTTGTAATTTGGTGATTCATAAATTTTTGATTTTTTGATTTCAAGTAATTAACTTTCAATATCCTCATAGGCCTCACAGAATTTGGAAATGTAGCAAAACCTTCTTCTTTTGATGACTAGAACTCTATACCTAATCTTCATCTAGTCCAATTGTGACCCTATCCATAGCCTCTAAATATTAAACTATTCTTTGAATGTAAGAATAGTCTTGTGGGATTTGCAGAACATGGCAGTAAATCAAGGTTTTTGTCCCCAAAATATATGCTGTTTCTAACCTCTAACACACTCTTAATAGTAACTTACTGTCACAGGTAAAATATAGCCCACAATAAAGGCTTTGAAATATCAAACAGCAGTCCTTAATTTAGCCTTGGTTAATTTTGCAATAAACTTATTCTATGTACAGCAGTCCTTAATTTAGCCTTGGTTACTTTTGCAATAAACTTATTTTATGCCTTTTGCTCCCAAGACTAACTGTAATTGCAACCACAATACTACCTATATCTTCAGCAGCTCACTGAGGAGCAAACAGAGCAAAGCACTGCTTACCTTTCCTTACCTGTGAAAGTCAGTTTTGTGATCTGGCTATTGCATGATGACAAATTGACATTTCCATGCAGTTGTGTGTTTCTTCTCAAAACCAGTTCTGTCTCCATTCTTAACAGGCAACCCCTGATTAACACCCAGCCAGGAAATGGCATGAAGCAGTTCCCAGTCTGAGGTTGTCAGCACATCCCAATCTGCCTGCAGAGGCTTAGCAGGATGAAGATAGAGTCTGCTGACCAAACCGTAATTTTAAATGCAAACTGCACTCTAAACTCAGTGTTTACTCTGCAATACATCCTGATCCAATGCTGATATCAACATGTCCACCGAAAGATTCTCCATACAAGCCTGTCAAAACTGTGGAGGAAACCAAAGGCTATGATAGCTGTGGCTCTGGGGGCCATGAGCCAGTAGTTGTGCTCAAGAATAGTATTAGAGCTTGTGTTCAAATTAGGACTATGTCAAGAGTCCTGTTTATTTCTAGCTCAGCATTTTGGGGTGTAATTTTGACTCTGCAAACTGCTAGAAACCCCAGTGCATTAAGGCTTTCCTTTTTACTCCCAGTTCTACCAGCCCTAGATGCATATTGAACTGGGTATCATTTTTCACCTTTGCAGGTTAACTCCCACTTGCCCTTTCTTTTCTGGTGATGAACGCTTGATGCTGCTGAATGCAGTGACAATGACACATCTTCCCACACTATCTTCAAGCTTTACTGAGTGGTTTGGCAGTTGATGATGTAACACCTTCCCTTCCATTTGGATATGCAAGAGCTGAACAGAACTGCAGCTGATGTGCAGCTGCAGCTGTTTTAGGGGTCTGTAAGCCCTTGCTTCAGGAGCAATTTTGAATTAGCAAATCCTAGACCCCAAATTCCAGTTTACAAGCATGGCAGTATCATCATCATCACTGCTTCCATTTCTGGAAGAATAGGAGGTAACTCATAGGTTCTTGGTAGTTTTCCTCTGCTGCTGTGAGATACATTTGAAAACTTGAATTTTAAATTTTGAATGTTTTTTCTTCCCAAATTAGAAAGTGAATTTTTTGAAAACTACACCAGAACGTAAGAAGATTCTGAGCTAATTTTCATCTCTAGCTCCTTTTATACAAATGCATAACGTTTGAAGGACATCAGGGCAGCTTATAGAAATTTTGTCTTTATTTGCTCTTTTCAAAAATATTTCAGATACTGGAATTTCAATTTTACAACTTTAAATTTAAAAAATATAAGGAGAACATTATGTATTTTGTGGAAATTTGGACTCACTGTCTTAGACTTTATAGGTCCTATTTCATAAAGAATGGAGTGACAGTTTATTAGCTGTCAATGATTGTCATAATGAAAGCTACATTAAGAAAACAAAACACCTCCCTATAACTTTTTTATGATAGACTAGGAAATTATTTGCTCACATAGATTCCCCCCCACTCTTGGGTTTCTTACTTTCAAGATTTTTTTTTGAGCTGATTTATCCGATTTTTAAAAATTATTTATTAATTTATTTTTTACATGTGCATTTAATAGAAATCAAGCTCAGATAACTTAAGGTCATGGTTTGATAATCATTACTAAGTTCAGAGTATTTCGCTCAATGGTTTATGAAAAGAAGCTGTCATTTTTTGGATGAAATACAGCATATATGTAAGAAAGGCATCTGAGTATTGACATAAAGGAAGCAGGGCTTGTGGGAAGAAACAATAGTTTTTATTAAACCAGCAGATACACTTGGAAAAAGAAACAGATAAGCCTGGATTTAATGCCTCTTCAGTGAGGCTTCAAAGAAGAAAAAAACCTCTTTGAGCAAAACTGTTGCAATGTTGTTGCACTCCTAATTTAAAGAAAATGTCTTAGTTCCTTTCAGAATTCGATTGGCTTCAGTTTTCAGCTATTGCTTTTGCTAGCTAACCAAAATAACCAGCTGCTCTCAAAGATGCCCTTTGTCAATCCTCATAGACACAAATGTAATTGCATAACATCCTTTTGAAAAGCTACATAAATGAGGATATTGGATTTTATTTTTTACTGAAGTGGTATTAGTGAAAGTTTGCAGATTACTAAATCTGACTTCTTGAGTTTGTGTTTAATGCATCATTTCAAATTTTTTTCTTAAAAAAAACCCCCAAAACAACACAAACAAAAAAAACCCAAACCAGACTGCTTTTATTCCTGAGCACCATTCTGCAGATTTTGTATTCTGAGCAAGACATTACAAGAGAAGATTTTAAATCTTTCTCTCTGAATCGAAGTGCATAGTTAACTGTGGTCAGTCTCAGAGAGCCTCTGTGACAGGATAACAGCACTTGGTGAGACAGATATTTAGAAAAGACATTAAAAGGCATAAACCACCCACACACTATTTCATGACAGACCTTATAGAAAGGGAGTTCAAGGCTGACTTCAATGGGGCTAATACTTAGTTTCAAGATAAGAATAAGTAAAATTGAAGTGAAAATTCTGAGTGGCATTTTGAAAGATCTGTTTGACATCCTGTGTCTTGTTTATTTTCTCTGATGAGAAAGAACATTATTGTGTAACAGGGAACAATTTCTAAATGTCAGTGATTTTTCTTTTCTTTGGGAACACATACAATGTCAAACTAGGTTTAAAAAAATATTCCTGTGAATCAGTGTCAGAAATATATTTGGCATAGCTAAACTCAGAAGTCGAATTTTCTATTGTACCCCCAGCAGGCAGAATACAGAGAAATAAGTAGATCCATATGTAGTAAGTAACATGGAAAACACTTGCAATCTGAAGTCCTGAAAGAGCTTAGGAAAAGGAACAGCAAGACCAGGCAGCTGAAAGCAGGTCTCAAGGTGAATATATAGGTGAGATAAGACTGTTCAAGTAGTCACAGCAAATAATCCTGACATTCTTTGGTGCCATGTACTTTCAAAATCAGAACTCTTCTGTTAGGCCTTTGCATTCCCTATTGCTAAGCATTGGAGCTGTCTAGATTAGATAAAAGCCCAAAATACTACTGTAGGTACACTTCTTTGTTATTTTATTTGCCTGCCAATATCTCAATAAAATTCATTTTTCTCTTAATTCTATTTTTGAAATTGATTGAACAAAAATTCTAAAAAAAATATACTTTTTCTTCCATGGAGGGTAGACACTTAATGGAAACTCAGATGGAATAGTTACTGAGGTCAGTGTTAAAATAGCTGATTTTGAAAAACAAGTCCTATAAATTTCTTCTATAGGGAAGACCTTTCTCTGGAATTCAGTGCTTACCATTACCAAAATGTGCTGACAAAAAAATAAAAAAGAGGCTCATGGGGAAATAAGAAAAAAAATAGAAGCAAAAATTGAAACTCACACCAAAACCTCATGTGCTATTCTTGCCTAGATATCTATCTACTTAGTTCAGTTAAAAATCACAGGAATTTTATTTCTTTTAGGATGAATAACTGATTAAAACCCAAAAAGAGGACAGAGCAAGCAAGGTCAAAGCCTAAACAAATAAACTGCAAACATGAAAGCTAAATTTCAGTGCATTGACAATATCAATTTGCTTCAAACTTAATTTTTACAAAATATTGGTAATTTAGTACGATTGTGATGCCATTATACCTTCATTTTTATTCACATTTTAAATTTTTATTCATATTTTAAATTTTTATTGTATGACTTCAATTGGCGGTCACAAAGTGATAGCTGAAGTTGCAGTCTCATTAACAATGGCATGTTAATAATTACAAGGTTGGTCATGGTTAATTACTACTCTTCATTAAACCCAACACATCAGGAAACTGTGGAGGGCTTCTGAAGAGTGTATATCCCATCACTGCTACTCAGTGACCTAAATCACCCTTATGCAAAGTCTGCTGTGATGGAGTTTCAAGTCTTCTGTATCCAAGCAATTAGCACAGAGAGAAAAGGAACATGTGCAAAGCTCATGTTTACAGACACAGCAGAAATGTTCTTGCAACACTCTTGTGGTGTGAAGGACCCATAGTGAGCTGGCAAGTATCGTGCATAGCTGTGTTGAGCAGAAAAGCTCTTCAGGGAAAGGAAGAGGTAGGACTGGGTGAAAGAGTGAAACTGGTAGGCATGACACGTTAATGAGCTGTGTCAGAGCCATCTGAGGTTTTGAGGAAGATAATAGCTGCTTGAGAATAAAATCACCTCCTTTTTTTTTCTGTTCAGGAACAATGTTCTTTGGAGCTGTCAGAGAATACTTAGAAAAACAAAGAAGCCAACAAAGTATTGAACCAACTTCTAAGAATACTGGAGATGAGGTTTTTTCAGTCCAACAACTCACTGACTGTAAACAGCTGTTTTGTTGGCAAACAAACAAAATACCAGTACAGTTTCAAAAAGGAATTCTAACCTGTAAAAACCCAATTACTATTACAATGTTTCACAGCTGGTCATTTAGCTCTTGCCAGATAAGAAACCAGCCTGACTCTTTTGCCATCTAGCATTCCAAGAAGCAAGGTGGAAGAAATTCTGAGATTCTCTTTGCATTAAAGGTCAAGGAGAGGTTGTTTGTTTGTTTTAATTTCCAAGCCAAGTGACTTCCAAAGGTTCAAGTTACTGAAAGGCTAATGCCATTGTTGCACAGCATCCTTTAATGATTGCGACTAATTTTACATCTCTTTTTTGCTATCCTCCTTTTCTCTCCTGCCTTAAAATGTAAAGTAAAGAAATTATTTCACCTTACTGGAGTGAACAGCTGAACACAGGTACTGTAAGCTAATAGCATAAGCAATTAAAGAAGCATTGAATGACAAAGGAATGACCTGTAGTCTTCAAGATAGGTGGAAGCTATTTTTACTGTACTCTTCATGCTAATAAACATTTTGCACCTTCAGTGGCTTTCTGAGCAGGTTATGCATATAGCAATTACATGGGATTGTATTATTTTTGACAACATTTTATTTCTCTTCTTCTGTCTTTTTTCTATCTCTGTAAACACACACACACATACATATATATATACAGATATATATATACACATATATATATACAGAATACTCATAAACCTTTCACAAGATTCAGCAGCCCTGTGGGAACACAAAATAAAACTCTTTTGCAAGCTGTCCTGTTCCCTCCAAGGGAAGGTGGGCAATATAGGACCAGCATTTGTAACCCCTATAAGACAGTATAACCAAAGTGAAGAATCAGATGGAGAGCAGCTTTGCTACATATTTATGAAGAAGAAAACACCATTTTTATTCTTGTCTACTTGTAGCTCCATTATTTACATATTATTGTCTTTGTCAAAAATGAAAACATCTCTATTGACAAGCTGATGGTAAAGTAAGAGGAAATTTTTCCCCACTCTTTTCTATAAGCCAGCTTCACACACTCTTCACGTGATGAATAATGGCAAAAGTATCACATATATATATATGTGTGTATGTATATCTCTTACACATGTACAGGGAGGAAAAAAGTGAGACAGAGAGAGGGCTCTCTATCACTGAGCAAAACACAGCTACATAAAAAAATGCAGTTTATTTAGGGAATTAAAAGAGTCATCTATTCTTACCATGACTGGTTTGCAAAAATTCCCATTTGAGAACATGAATATCAGTGAACAATTCAGCATATCTGTATATACAGTGCACCAGAGAGGGAATGTATAAGTTTAATGTCTGTTATACTTGGACATCATGAGGTCTGAGTCTCTGTTTCTAAAAAGACTGTAGAGTTGGCTGTAAGGATACCTTGTTCCTGTGTGTATCAGGCAATACATTGAATAATCATGTTTCTCCACACTGTTAAGCTGTTCCAGCAGTGGCAGTAAGGACAAGGTGTTTGGGAGAGATCTGCTATTTAATCCTACAGGGTTTGGAAGGCCACTTTTTGCAATGATAAAGAGTGATTTATTGAAGCTGTTCTACACCTAGATTTTGCCAGATGTTTTATTTTTTAATGAACTAATGAACTTAGAATATGAAAGTCTCGCAGTACAAGGCAGAGAGCATTGCTTGTCCCTAGTCCTTGCTGTTGGCTCTCAGCTGCATAAAATTTCTTTACTACAATATTTCTGGGAAAAAAAAAAAAATGCAGAAAAGAAGATGATTTATGGTGTTTTTAGCAATAGAAAGAAGAATACAAAGAAATCGAGGGGGGAGATGTGTGTCATTTGTTTGACTTGCAAAATTTTGTGCTGAAGAATGAAAGGTAAGTTTCAAGATTCAACAAAAGGATTTATAGAGTGTCATGATGAACACCAAAAACCCAGCCACTATAACATTTCTTCCAGGTCCACAGTCCATAATCCTGCCCAGTTTTCCTAAATAAGGATAAAGGAAATCAGATACCTCAGAATAGGTTCCAAAGCAACATGAAAATAACAAGAGTAGCAAGTCATGATGCAGAAAAAATGGCTATATGCTCCTGCTCTAAAAAAAGGCTACATATACCCAATCCATCAGGAAGAATCACTGATTTTGATTAAGGTTTTGGTTTGGTTTGATTAGGTTTTTGGTTTTTTTCCTTTTTGAGAGGGTGAGTGAGTCTTCATCTCTCTCTTATTAATGTTACTCCACCTAGCAGAAGAATAATAGAAACTTATCTATATAATTATATAATTTTCTTATTTAGACACTCAGTTCTTTTTCACTTAAATTATGCTCTGATGCTATGATAACGTGGCATAGCAACATCCATCTCAGTTGTATATAACATATAAAGTAACAACTACATTTATTGCATAGCTTTCCTGTTACAAAGCACAGAAATACATACTAATATATTTTGCTTGTTTTCTTCTTAGTGCAATTAGAATAATGGACATATCATCATCATACCTGAGCTTAACATATTGGTCACTCTGATTATGTAAAGAGCACCTTCTAAAGGAAGAGTCTGGAAAGAAGCTGAATCATAATGATTCGACTTGCTGAAACTATTTCAGACAGGGATTTTTATATTTGTGAATATAGAAAGAGCTGTAATAAAATAACATATAAATCTAGGTAGCTTAGACCAGTGAAGTCATAATACTTCTGTATTGGTAATTGCCTCTTTAGCACAAATTTAAAGTGTACTGAAATTGTTTAATAAATCAGAAATAAAATAAATGTAGCCATTCTAAGGCTTACTTATGAGATAGCATGGATGTGTTAAACTGATCCATGCTGACTGCATCAACATTTTTGACCACTTTCAAACTACCTCTCATTGTAAGGATATGCTATTATTATGCCTTCAACAGTCAACTGCATATTGCTTTGAATAACAGTCTAATTTCATTCATAAAGGAAAAATTAATAAAGTATATTTTCAATAAAAATGTTAAAGGGCTACATATACATTCCCTACTAACAGTGGTGGAGTTTTACAACAACTTTCCTGCTCACCTTGCTGAAGCATACATCTTCCAGTAAAAATTCAAATGAGGATAAAAATACAGTTAGAAGAGATAAAATGGTAGG
>NW_008691801.1:42657-54767 GCF_000695815.1 Acanthisitta chloris | reverse complement strand
TGCTGACATAGTAACATGAGCTCTTGTTGGTTCTGACACAGGATGCACAACTGGATAGTGATGACCACATCTGGGCACTCCAAGACCCACAGAACAATGGGCTGACATGATACATCAGTTTCTGTTTTCGGATAAAATATTAGAATGCATTTAATTGAAGAATAAAAAGATTTGTATGTACCCATTGACCCTCTGATGTTATTGACTACCTCAGAGGGCCAGATATGAGTGCTTACTCCACCTTTTGTATGATATTCCTACAAAAAATATTCCTACACTTGAAATCCTGCAAACCCTTGCATGTGCACCTATCAACACATGATTGCCATCTGTGTCCCTAACAAAGCACAAAACATCCAGACACTGAAGAATTTGGCTACTAATGTTGTTTTTAGTTCAACAGCATAACTGTTTAACTATCTAAAAACCTTTCCTCCAAGCTACTGTGCTCCCTTTGACAGCCTAAAACTGTTTCTCCAGTTGTAGAACTGGAGGGTCCAACAATAATAATGGTTCTTGTATTTCTTGGCAGGAGATTAGCTGGAAAAGATCAGTCAATACAAAACAACAGTGAGGCTATTTTCTTTTTCTGACTATCCCTTTAAGAGTGAAGTGAGCCCTGCTGGAAGACCAGTCCCCATGAGTTAGGAGCTAGGCTTAGACAGCTGGTGATATCAAAAGCCATATATTGGGTGTTCCATGTGTACTTTATGTTTGACTTTGTTGGTTTTTTTTCCTTTAATCCCTAAGAAAAGTTATCTAGCCTGAAAGATATTTGCTGTTCATCTGGGAGAAATCAGAACTGAACTCATTTAGAGAGTGATATCATCCTCTGAAGCTTGACAGCATGACAAGGCAGGTGGGCACCCACTGTGTTTGCACAACAAGAATCTAAAACAGGAGACTCTTCATTTTCTTTTAGTATGTTTCCCTTAGGGGGGCTTCAGAAAAGCAGGTTATATATATATATATAGATATAATTTTTTTAAAGGTTGCTTAGACAAATCTGCTTGCAAGTTTTACCAAGGCAGCTGCATCAAAATGTGACTTTGGTGATTTGTAGATTTAGAATATATGCCATCTGAGCCTAATCTCTAGCATGAAATGCATGGACTTACTATTCTAAAATAAAATAGGCATAAGGTTCAAGAAAAATAGCTAGCCTGTACAGGTTTATACACTCTGTGTCAGCACTAAAAATCATAGTTTAGGGATGCACCAGGAACAGATTAACAATGAAAAACAATTCCCCATGACTGTGTACATACAGTTTAAAGATTTCTAATTTGCTAAATATTTGTCTATGCTTGTCTGTCCAATTTCATTGTGTATAGTTGGGCTTTTAAATTGCATTCCTAGTTTACTCTCATGGAATGATTCTTTTAATTGTTTTCCTTTGTATAGCTCTCAGAAATATAGTACTTGGAATGGGGAAGATTTCAGTTATTCAAGTAGTTATTGTAAAGGCTCGTAAAAGGTGGAAAAAACCCACATCTCTTTTACTGTAGCTGACACACTACATCGATCTAGCAGGAAATCTGTCTGTTCCTGAGACAGATGGGGGAGCTCTGGGACTCAGTTTAACATGGTTGAAGCTACTGCAGATGCTGATACCGTACACTGACAATAGCTGAAGTCTGAACAGCAGAGTTTACATGCCTGAAATAAATTGTTTTGATTAGAACCTTTAGGAAAGAAATTCATAAGGTACACTTTTATTGACTACTTGCCAAACAACACAGACCTGTGCTCTGTAAGCTTGTTTTGCTCTTGTAAGTCAAGCACCAACTGGGCTCTTATTTTCTAAGGTTATGGACTTACAGCATAATACATTATCGTTTACCCTGGATTATTACACAGACAGAAGAATCAGAAACAGAATGCACATTCAGTTAAAAGTGTTGTTGAACTTAGGAAAAAGAATTTTTTTAGGTGGTCTATGCATTTGTTTATCTTCCATGGGTGTATGAAAAATATGCTCTTTATAAAAATGTTTCATTACAAAAAGACACATATAAACCAAATTTGTGGCAGTCATGAAGGAAAGACTGACATTAACACTCCTAATTATTAGAAAAATTGTACTATTTTATCATAGAATCTGGGAGTTTTTAGGTGCCCTTTCAAGTTTTTATTTTATTGACAACCAGAGACAACTGTATTCATGCCACAATGCTATTTGATTTCCAAAATAGAATTGGAACAACTGTTGTTCTTCCCCTAAGCAAGATCTATATATTATTATCATCACTAAAACCATTATTTGTTGCATTGTTCTTTTGGAAATTAGTATGTATAGGTAGCAGTATGGCCATTTATCATTGTCTGTTCTGGTTTAATGAATTTAAGTATTTAGCCTGATAGCTACAGCAGAGCACATCCAATTGTGCATTATTTTGTATGACTCTAATAATAGAGTTCTGGCTGTTTATTGCCATGTTTGTTTTTAAAATCATCATCTTCCTCTGAAGATTACTTTTATTTTATATTTCTTATTTTTCTAAAAGCCATAGTAATTTGAATACTATAAAAAAACCACCAAAACCAAACACACACATAAAACCCCAGAGAGATAATTAACTGTATCGTCCATAAGCAACAAGGTAGATTTATGATTTTTCAAATCTGATACAACATCAAGGTCCTGCCTCATGCCCAGCTACTTTAGCATATTGACTCCTATTTTTATTGACTGCAGAGGCTAGATAGCTTTTAAACCTTCCAACAATGAACATTGCCAGAGCTGTTCCATGTTTTATTTCCCACTTAGCTGAGACAACAGCTTATTTTCATGGCACAACCTGAGAATAACAAATAATAGATTTCATAATATTCATATCCCTTTCCTCAGCCATGAGGGAAGTTGCTTGACACTACATGAGAGAATTAACAAACTGATACTGTGGTTTGGAGTGAAGGAGCTCGGATCTGAATCATCTCTGAAATAGACTTTCTCCATTGACTGTGTGCAGGAACCTTAGTGAATAATCTATATTTAGTTTGATTGAGTATTTCACACCAAACCCTCAACCACAGCAACTCATATTCCTGTTTTTACCTGATTTGCCAAGCTCTGAAGAGTCCATTACTTTTCAGAATTGAAATCTTGATGTTATGATAAATAGTATAGTGAAAGTGTTGTCTCAGAAGTAAAAAACACCCCCAATATTTTACAGTCCCTTAGTAGTAGAATAGAAGACAAAATAGAAAGTATCTTTGTCTCTGTGTAAACCTGGTTATTGCTTAAAGCTTAAAAAAAAAAAGTAACAAAAAACTTCAAAACACTGATAGAAGGCTGATAAAAATAAAAACACAGGAAAACTGCCACATAAGGCAGGGGATGGGGAGGAGGGAGGCAGGAAATGCAACACCAAAACAAGGAGGACCCATGCTCTTAATGTTGCCATTGAGATAACAAGGAGTAGAAGGGACAAATTTCAATAATTTTCTGAGTGCCAAGGAGTAAGTAAATGGGACCAGCACTTCACAGTCTTTTTTGAAAAAAGAGGACATCAAATGGTTACCTAAAAGATAGAGCAGTGGGCTAAATGAATCCTTGATCTGAGCCACTGTGGTCATTTTGTTACAGTTTTGATCTACTGGCAAACCTATCTATATAAAAAATGAGCGAGAGTATTTTTTCCCTTATGTTATATGTAGAATTGTGTTTTATGATCCAGTGCAATTGTCATTTTTCAGGGAAGATATAATGACATAAGAGATACAGAGGGCTTTTTCAGAAAGGCTATTTTAATTTTCTCCTTTATACAGAAGTAAATCAAACTGAAGCACTGAGATGTGAATTGTTCCTTTCAGTTGGCAAATGTAACAGTCACTGTCTTGCCTGAATTCAACACATTGCTGAGAACATAGTGTGATTTATTAAAAAGAGCTATTATGTTTAAATACATGGATGACCTGGGAACATCATCTGCCTATACAAGAGAGTCAGTTCCCCTCCTTCCATGTTGGAGCCAATAACACACCAATTAGTTGGTTCCTTCCAGTTGTCTTGGGTCCTAGTTTACCATCCCTAATCTCTTTATTGATGTTAAGGACAGAAGGCTTGGAAAGAGATTATTATACTAAAGCCACAGGTCTGATACTGGTTACTTTAGATTCCAAAGCCAAAATGTGGTTCCAAAGGATCCCATTTCTGTTGTAAATCTGGGTCTTCACATACCATAGAATCCATCTGAGCATGCCTGAACTGATGTAATTGAAAACCCAATTGCAATGTCTTTAACAATCTGTGTATGATTTTTGCAGTTCTATACAATAAACAGCTGAAGAAAGCATAATATTGGATAGCTACATTTTACAAACTTTGATCACATTGTAGTATTTCTTTGGAATATGTCATCTTGCCAAAAGGTAAAAGGACCATATGATCATCTAGAAGGCAGCATATGCAAATAAATATGGTAGCAAGTACAAACATATGTTTAATCTTCCCGCTTCATCAATATAGAAAGCTCAAGAGTTTTTGTCCAACACAAGCCAGCAAATCTTAAGGCTTAAATTGTGTTTCTGCTACTCCCTTTCTCTTAGTTCCATAGTTATATATCTCACAGAAAGCTGTACAGCATTATTTACCTTCAAATAACTTTTAGAAAAACTCCTACTGCAGGTAAAACTAGGTATATACAGCCAAACTTAAAGTCAACTAGAATAAGCTCTAAGAATGTACTGAATTTGTTCACCAGGTTTCACACATCATGTAGAATCCATTTATACCGAAATGAGAGAGAATAATTCACAGTTTTGACAAACTAGAGGAAAGGCACATCAATCACCCCAAAGGATTACGTAGTGGAACATTTAAAAGTTATACTAGGACAAGGTGGCTGTTCTTCTTTTTTTGCTTTTTGGCCCTAAACTGAAAAATTCTAGCATTTAAAACTCTGTGCCTGTTCATTCTGTAAAACAAATGAGATGGTTCCTTATACATTCCACCAAAAATAATTATTATCCTATAGGACACTGGAAAGAAAAGGACAGTCAAACAACTTCTCAGGTTCATGGAAAATCCAAATTGAGGGCTTAATTTTGCCTTTGGACATTTGATCAAAATCCCCATTATACCACTAGAAAATGAACTTATTAGTCTGAGGGCAGCATTGGCCCTATTTCATTAATGTATTCTGGTAAATTAAATTAGGTGTAGAATTATTCAATTTGTTTCCATTTTTACAGTGATCAGTTACAGAATACATCAATCATCATCAGTACCTTCCTCCCAGTCTTTGTCCATAAAACAGGATTTGGTAATTTCTTAAATGGATTTTATTATTTTCCTTGAATTTATATCATGTTATTGACAATACAAAACAGAACAGTTTTGTTTCATTTAATTTTATAATGTGAGGAAGAAAACAAAGCATCAAATGATGCAAATTAGTCTTAATAAGCCAAAGGGATGCCAAGGTGCAATGTTTAGCCTCCTGTGATAAAGACCCATATAAAAGAGGTGTGTGTGGCCTCAGGGAGGCATTGTCTCTTCAGGAGAAGAGGAACATGCTGTCATTCATAAACTCTCTTTAGATTGAACTTTAATCTATGAGGGGTGCCTGCTACCTTTAAAATAGAGCAATAATTACCATGCAAGATTGTGCCATAGCCTGGTCTAATTATTAAGGGCATTGCAAGCTTTACAACTGACTGCACAGCTTGCAGGGGGGTTTAGGGGAAGGTAATTTTGAAATACTCTGTATGGTGTGCAGAAGAAATAACATAATTCTCAGGAGATTTAACAAGAAATAACTTTTACTTATAAACTCTGGGTCATCCAGGTGGAATGAGACATTCGGCAAAAGGTAACTCAATCAACTTTACAGCATCCAAACACAGAACAAACTTTAATTTAGCACACTTTAAAGAACTGAGCCCTTAGCCAGGCATTGAATTAGCAAGTCATTAAGGGTATACATCTCAGCTTACAGTTTATATATTGAAGAGTAGAAGATAGGAGAAGAAAAGGAGAAAAAATAAGAAAGACAGATGAGAGAAAGAGATAGATAGCCACCAACCTTGGATCCAGCATGGTGCCAGCAGCTTTGACTCCAGGGTAGCAGAGTACACAAAGCAGCACACATCTCCCTGCCCTTTTATTGATTCCCTCTGCCCAGGACCCTCCCCAACGTGAGGTTATGCTTACACCTGTGCTTTAGGCACTTTGGGGCTTCCAGCAAGGCCTTGAAGTTGAGCACCACCATTTCAGGCTTTACATCAGAGCCATAACGTTGACTAACTACCTTACAGTGTGCATGAGTAGTGACATTTTAAATGTGCACCTGCTAAACAGTGCAGTGCAAGAAGGCTCAAGAGGGTTGGAGAACAAATGCACTGCCCCATCACTTTCCTCTCTGGTTGTTTTGAGCCAGGCAAACTTTCCTCTGTTCTCTGACACTTGTTTAACATGAATGCTTAGAACCATGCACAGTATTCAGCTTATGATCTTTTCCTACAAACAAGTTCTTGCATACAGATGTTTTGTTCTTTGTAGGTTCTTTCAAATCCAACCCCAAATACATGGCACCATATATTTTATTATTGAATTTTATGTGACTAAGAGATCTAAGAAGGTACTAGTCTACAGCTCCTGAATGGTTAATCTTCTATTCACAGGACAAAACTTAATGTATACTCATAAATTTTATATGCATCACCATCTTGTCTCACTTGCAGATGGTAGGAAAGAAACTGTGGTCTATTCCTTTAAGATAAAAAGCATACAGAAGGAAAAGGATGTGAAAAATCACACAAGTTTACAGATCAGCCTTTTATAACACTCCACTCTAAGAAAGCTATTTGCAAAAATGGAATATGCAGAAGTGCAATTTAAATGTATTAAGCTATGTTAAAACATGGTGTTCACTTTCAACATGAATAGATATAAGCATTTTGTATGTATTTTATGATGTATGTGTTTTGGAAGTAGTAAAGTTATTTGCTCTTTCAGCAGTTGGTGTCCTGTATAACAGCACAGGTTAAGATTTGTTAGCCAATTCACCCATTTTTTAAATGAGTAAGTCATTACCTTTTTAAAAAAGAAATCCTATAACAGAAAACATCTATAAAACTCTCACTTCATTTCCACTGATCAGATAGCTTTTTCTGTGGAATTACAAAATGCTAAATGGCTCATGAGGGTGAATCATAGCAAATAGAATCCTGATGTTCACTTTCTTATTATGCAACATGACTGTGAAAACGTCCCAATAGGTGTAAGAGGGAAATGGAATGAGGTAATAAATAATTTATAACTAGAGAAAACTAATCAGAACTCCTCAATTCCCATTGTCCCCATACAGGTGCTCAATTACTTCCTCGAAGAGGCCAAGAGACCAATAACCTGACGTCTGGGATATAAATGAATTTTATTATTAAGGAAGATATTAAAACTTATATAAGTACACTAAAGTAGCTAATCTAAATTCTGTACAGATTTTCTACCAACCTTTCATGTCCCTCTCTTGGTGGGGCTGCTTGCACAGTGGTGAGTTTTGCTGGAGCAATCTTATGATCTTATGTAAAATCAATGATTTCACCTTTAATATAGTCAATTTTCATGCAGTCTCTGTGGGTTTGCAATACTTTTTTAAATTTTTTTAAAAAAAATATGCTTACCCTGGCCCTTTAAAGAACAAAATTTTCTCTATATATAAATAATATATGTGCATAAAGATAAACCAAACAGAATGGTATCCAAGTCTTTCATAGAAGTCCATCTTCAGAGTTCACTATTCCAACTACAACAACCCACACAAGAAAAACTGTGCACAATTTACAGTGTCAACAATGTGCATTTAACACCTGTAGATCAGATGCAGACTTGACTTGCTTGTAAGTGGGCTAAACATGATTAAGGATGAAAAAGAAATTTTTGATTAGAGCCAACAAGGGTGATTAGAATATTTTAATATTCTATAATATCCTCATTTATGTTAAGCAATTTTTTAACCCCAACCTACCTTTTGAAACAACAACAGATATAGAGCATACTGGTGTTCTTCAAGGTACTTTTCATCACCAAAAAGCACAGATTTTTAGTTCAGTTGTGGCTGGTCATTCTCAATGCTCTCCAAAGTTCCTTACCCCTGTTCAAGGCCAGGCTGGATGAAGCCTTGAGCAACCTGATCTTGTGAGGAGATGTTCCTGCCCATGGCAGGGGGGTTGGGACTAGATGATCTGTAAAGTCCATTCCAAACCTTAAATTCTGTGATTTTGCTTAAATTGTTTTGGTATTGCACCTTTGTAGCCAACAAGTGGAAGAAATGGTAAATATTTATCTTATCAGAGAGGATGATAGGGTGAAGACAGGGCTAAAACAGCATGTTGGTAAATTGCACAGGTATTGTGCCCTGGGTAATAATGATTTAAAAGCAGAGATGAGAAGTGGTTCTAATTATGAATAGAAAACCTTACAAATACTTTACATACCAAAGCATGAATAAGGAGGAGTTGCTCTCCATTACACTGGTATAAAGCTCAAATTGTCTATGTGATTCCTAAGATTTTGAAAGTAAAATAAACTTACGAAAGTAAAATCAAACTTACCAATAAACTTCTTCTTTAGACACAGCAACTGAAGTAGGTAATATTTGTTGAATATGGTCACTATTCTGTGATCCTCTACACTGGATGTGCACTAATATATTACTGTTTCACTTCAAACTCTGCAATCTCTCCCCAAAATACTTCTCTCATAAAATCACGAGTTTACCCATGTGAGTTTTTCACAGAAAGGATATGATTAAAACCCAGAAATACTCTCACTGAATTAACACTCAGTGTAATGCAGTGGTTGCTAAAGGTCTTGTAGATTCTGCTCCCACCTCAATGTCTTCTACCATTTCTTCCTAATCCTTGTTCAGCTTTATCCAAGATGCCTTAGCAGTTTATAGCATTTCAATGTCTTGATTTATTTCTTCCTTTCATTTTTGTCTTACCTTTAAGCAGTCCTTGATTTGATTTCAGATATTCTACTTCGCATTCAAAAGACTCAATTAATGTATTATTTTACTGCTGATAACAATGTCTCCGTACTCAGAAATTATACATGTAAAAAAAATATATCTTAGTTTCATAAGATAAACCTTTCTATACTTTTGAACAGACTACAGAACATTTTTTATTACCTACTGATGGCCAAAAGTACTCTGCTTTAAACAGTATTCAGTTCCAGTAAAACATCATTTGAGTCTAGCATACTAATGTATGGAACTCTTATGCTACATCCTTATGCAAGGACAAAATGATACAAAAACCTTAGTATTTTCAGATATGAACTTCCACTATAAGTATCTGTATAGGGATAAGGCAGTTGTATCCCATCCCAATGAATCCCACTAGTTGTTTCTTACCAAATTTGTGGAATCTACTCAACTCATCCAAATGCTTTAACCCTGAGACTTTTAGCCTGCTAAAAACTGCTCATTTCACCCATGATTGCTCAGCATGTACATTTAAACAAAGGGGAAAAATACAGAACAATCCAGCAATTTAATGTAGAACACATATACTTTACAAATTATTTCAAAGCTTCAGTTTCTTTTTTTTCTTCAAGTTTTTAAAACAGCCTGTATTCCTTGCCCTTGAGAAAGGAAAAATAGAGGCATATTCATGAACAGTGTTCCATGGCACTGATGTTAACAATCAGCCTTTAGGAAACTGTATATTCTTAAAATAAAATGAAAACCCTCTGTTAGTTTAACCTTGCTTTATAGATGCACCTGCAAGAACAATATAGGTGTGTCTATACCTATGTATCTCTTTATATTTTTTACCTTTACATACCTCTTAAAAGCCCAAACATTGTCAGGCCCAAAAGGCTCCTTTTCTGTTCTGGAAATAGCTCTGGAAGAACTCCAAGCCTATTTAGAAGACACTAAAGAGATCCATATATTGGGGTGGGTCTTTAGTTTTATCACTTGCATAATCACTAAATGTTTCAGCTTTACTCTGTCTTTAATTAAAAGTGCTCCAAATCTTTCTGATTTCAAATATTTTGAGCCTTCTTCATGCAAAGAAACATTAGCTATACTACTACATCTATCTTGTCACACTGCAGAAGGATGCACATGAAACAGACCAAAACACTAATATTCACTCATGTATATTACTTTTTGTTGTGCTTCTCTGACTTTTCACTGCACATTTTCTGTGCAACTGCTGAGGGTGAGGGAGCTGATTGCAAAGGCAGTGATAATTAATTGAGTTCTTTGGTTTGGATTTTGGTGATTTGTTTTGTTTCGTGGTGGGTTTTTTTAACTCAGAAAATGTCTCATTTTTTCACTAGTTGATAAGCATTCACAATTTTGAGATAATTTTGACATAATTTTCTAAAGGCCTGGATTTCTCAAACTATTATTAACATTAATAAACCTTTGGTAGAATGGAAGGAAACTTCCTAGTAGCAGTCTCAAATGAGTAAAACTCATAGTCTTGCTACTTTGATGAGCAAATGAACTCCAGCTGAAATCAGAATGTTCTCTTGTAAATGGAATACATAAACCCTTGCAAATTCAGGGTGTGTGAGCACCAGTGACTTTAACAAGCCCAAAAGCAGCAGGAGACTCCCTAGTATCTCTCCACAAGTTGGAATAATCACAGAGTGCTCATTTTTAGAAGCTGTTTTGGTTATTAGACCTTGAGTTTAAAGTACAGACTCTTCATAAGACCATCACAAGCAGCTACAAGTACATTGCATGACCTAGAAATATGTGTGAGAAGAATTATCTAACATATCAGTGAAGAAACACCATTGCCTATCAGCCTCAAAAGCACATTATAAGGGTAGATGATCTACTTATATTTTGATCAAAGACATGAACTGAATAAAATCATGATCTCTACTTGTCCTTCAATTGGCATTAACTTAAAACAGACCTCTCCTGCTCTCCATAAAAATGCAACAGAAGACACCCTCTAACCCATTTGAAAATTTGAAAATTTTATTCTGACAATAATATGTCTTTTATTGGAACCATATTAAACAAATCCAGTATCTCCTTCCTTTTCTAAAACTGGAGATTCACTGAATCATAACAAGAGCAAAAGAACTGTAGGCTATTTTTATGCCTTCATGCTTATGTCCATGCCATCAACTGACTGGAGGTTTAAGTATTCTAAGTTTGCTGTCTTCTTACTATATAGTCAGGGATAATACTTGAATTCAGACAACAGTACAGCCTCCAACATGATGTATTTTCTATCCAAAGACTTCTGCTGGAATAACAAAGGAAAGGAAACATAAATTTTCTTTATCATCCTGAGATAGTAGTTTTCACATCTTGCAACACAGATTTCTGAAGTGAGAGGAAAGAGAGGATGCTGTATATGTATATATATATATATATACGTATACTGTGTATATGTACTGCATACTCTTAAGTACCTGGGAATGCAGTCAGAGATATTCACATATTTGCATGGAAACTATGTTAAATAAAGTAAATAAAGCCACATACTCATTTAATTGAAATATAGAATCAGATTGCAAAAGGTTTTGTGATGAGCAATTTTTCCAAGGTTATTTTCAGAAATGTGGTTCTTGAATCACAGTGAACAGGGCCATTGGTAATAAGTGGTGTTTATTCATGATTTTGCCCATCACTGCCTGAGCATGAATTAATGCTGAGAACTTTAATTTATGGATATTCTTCTGTATATTTTTCTAGTTAAAAAGCATATTATTTAACACAATAATCTCTTTTTGATGATTTTATAACTTTCTGAACATTATTTGGCCTCAAAATCTCTGCTAGTCACATTTATTCATATGGGAATTGAACAAATAGTAGAACTTCCAGTTTGGTGGTGAGCATGAATTAATGCTGAGAACTTTAATTTATGGATATTCTTCTGTATATTTTTCTAGTTAAAAAGCATATTATTTAACACAATAATCTCTTTTTGATGATTTTATAACTTTCTGAACATTATTTGGCCTCAAAATCTCTGCTAGTCACATTTATTCATATGGGAATTGAACAAATAGTAGAACTTCCAGTTTGGTGGCAGAGAGGAAGGAAGGAAGGAAGGAAGAAGGAAGGAAAGGAAGGAAGGAAGGAAGATAGGCAGGAAGCTATTAAGCTTGGAATCAAGGA
>NW_008691801.1:23997-42610 GCF_000695815.1 Acanthisitta chloris | reverse complement strand
AAGACTCATCTTAAGCTATGAATTTTAGCTTCTGCTCATTTGCATATATGGTTATCAACAACTTTTAAGAGAACTAAGTATTTAGATTCCTGTTACAAGTAGTAGAATTTTAAAGTGAAGTTCCCCTTTAATCATATTACCCCTGTCTGATACTTTGTCAAATGAGCTCAAGGTTCTTTAAATATCAGAATGCCAAGATATCAAGTACAGATATAAAGGAAACACATATGCTGTGAAGTAGGAACTGGGCATATGGAAACCCTAATTACACCCCAAGTGAAAAATCAAGAGCTGGAGACACAGAAATAGGATTAGTTCTGTTCCTTGGGAAATTTGGGTTCAAATCTAGTTTGATAAAGCAAGGACTGGATCTGGTCTTCCTATTTTCATTAAGACATTCCTTAAAAGTGTGTCAGTAAATAAAAGTTGGTTGCCTCATCCTTATTTCTATGAAACAAGTGTGAAATTTTATTTCATAAAAATCAAAACTACTTTGTAGATTCAATCTGAATGTCTGGGTAGTTAGGCGATGACTAAAACATCCAATTCTGATGTTGGGTGATGAAAATGAGAAAAAGCCATATTAAACCACAATAAAGCCACAAATGCAGCTGCTGCAAAAGAATATGAAAGGTAACTCCAGTGTATTGCTTCTAGTAATGCTGTGGTGTCCAAGTGATGGGACATTCAGAGCCACAGCAGGAGCCAATTGCTGCAGACTATCACACAGATTGTGAGGGTGTAAAAGCCCAGGGTTTCCTTTGTTTGAGGTCCCTTCTTGGAGGCATTTTGTTTGCTTTAAAAAAAATTATTTTTAAAAGTATAAATGTTGAAAAATAGAGGATTTCCTCTCTGATCCTCCTTCTTGCAGGATTCCACTAGAAAAATTCTATCCCAAACAAACACACGAAAAATATTTTTACAAATATTGCTTCTTGCTTGATAAGGATCTTTTTCCCACTGATTCCTGTCATGGAAATCTAATGTAGGCTCTCAAATGTAAATCAAGTAAAACTGATGTGCTGTGGAAGGCCTGAGGCCTGACCAAATTAGCAGCACAGCTGGATCTTTTACAAGTTCTAAGAAAACTGGATGACACATTGCATATGCACCATATCTTGACTCCCCCCTGGTAGGGCACAAGCAAGTTCTGCACTGGATGCTGTCCAAGTTCAGCAGTGTACTGGGGAGAGCCTAGTGGCATGGCCAGAGCAAAGCATTTCTGGGTAGAAAAGCAACAGGGGATAAGGCTAAGAAGCCAAAACCCAAAATCAAATGATTGCTAAAGGACAGTATCACTGGGAAATGACAGCACTCCTCTCAGCTCTCTCTACTGAGAGAGCACAAACATATTTTCTGCTTTTTTTTTGGTTTTGTGCTTTTTTAGAGCACAGTTAATGATTACTTTGAATATTCAGCATAAATCACAGCTGAAGCTTTTTCAGTAAGGGATGGCAGACTGGTGTGAGCCTTTACCTTGAAATATGCAGACTGTGTAAATCAGATGATCAGTTCAGTCTCCTAGGGTACATAAAAACTGCATCGTATCAGATGGAGGCTCAAGAACTTTATACAGACTAGGCATTCTATGGGTGGGTTTTTTCCTGACAAAATGATTTTTCACTAAGTCTGTGAATTTCTGAACCTTACCTGTAATATTTACTGTTATTGAAAATATCAAATGATTTCAGTGCAGTGCTAGTCCTTTTTATTTCAAGTTTTGTTTCTGTTTACTTTTTTCTGTTTTATATTTTACTAAAAATCTAAGCGCAATTCTTCACTTACATTAGATAATAGTAGAGATTTTCAAATAGACATTTTCATAATTATTTTCTTGCCATAAGAGGATCAACAGTGTATATACTTTTCTATATATGATTTTCTTCTTGAAGCATGTCAAGGTGCTAATGTTTTCTAGCTGCTGCAGTTATGTCAGGGATAAATAACTGTGACAAAATCATGTAATTTTAAAATAATAACTGCTTGAAGACAATATTCTCAGCAACATGCTCATTATTACTTAGTACTCAGCATATTATTATGCATGTTCAGAAACAGCAAGTACACAAATATACTAATAATGCTCATGAAGTACTCAAATACTTTCAACACCTTTCAAAGCAAGTTAGAATGGAGAGAAATAAATGAGTTGTTTGAGGGTATTTTTTGTTATATGTTTTTACTTTTGTTTTCAGAAGACAAAAGAAATATTTCATACTGCTGCTCCTTTTGATGCTTGTATTGAATTTTTGATGATACTTACAGCCTTCCAAGTTCCTTGATGATAAGGAAGAAACCAATGGGGAGGAAACTGGCTGTATTATAAACATGATGCTTATGGAGTAAAGCTAATTTGACAGAAAACTGATAACCTTGTCTCCATCAGTATCAGTCTAATATTAATGGGCACTGCAATGTTTCTGAGGAAAGTATTGATTCCACCTAAAATCCAGAAAAGACAATAAATCTTTCTGCCATTCACTTGTGCTCCCCTAAAAGCCAGAACCTACAGACAATCATCAGTGTCTGAAACTTATAACACAGTATATACTTAAAACAGAATAATAAATACTGCTAAAAAGAGAGCAATGCAAGTAAAGCCTTCAGCTTTTCAGAATTTCTGAAAGTTTCTAAGTACCTCTGGAAACTCAATAGACCCTTTTATACACACTCACTTTTCCACTGGTTTTCTCTCAAAGCCTCCTGTTTAATATTCCTGTCTATCTTTTTCCCTTACAGCCATAGAGCTCATCTTTGCCTAAATTTTTGAACACCTGAAACAAATCTGACTTGTGAAATAAAACTGAGGACTAATTAGACTATGATCCATATGATCTGACTTTATTACAGAGGTTATTACTGAGATGAAAAACTCGATCAGAATAAACCTTGGGGTGAAATATCCGTTATATTACATGGAATAAAATCTCTAGCATCATACAAAGGCTATCTGAGAAGGATTTTTAAGGATGTCTTTATTTTTCTCTGACACAGTGGTGTTATCCCAAACCCCACTATTCATTTAGCTATGTAGAACAATGTATAGGATTTTCTGATGGATGAGCATCAGTTAAGAACTAAGTTTATTATAGCTAAACGTTGTCAACTTAAATTAAGGTGCCATAAGAAAAATCTAAGAGAAAGAAAGGGAGTCTCAGTATGGCAAAATACAACTCAGACCTGCAAGTTTTTAGGGAGGCTAGTGAATGAGATATGTCATTAGTAATAAAATGTAAATAAGCCCATCAAGGTGGGCACACACAAGGTGTGCATTCTTGTCCCATGTCTCATGTACATTTTTGTAGCTGAACAGAATGCATTAGAAACAGAGAAAGCAAAGTTGTCAGGGCAGACTAAAGTAACTGAGCAGCTACTGTATTAGATGGAGATATTTAGGAGGCTTTCAAATGCCTCCTGAATGCTTATAGGACAAGACAAGCAGTACAATTGCAGTGAAAGAAAGGGAAGAGGCAATGTTCCTCTCTCTCTTCTTTACTGTTCTTCCACACGTTTCAATTCCCATAATAAAATGTGGCACCGTTTTAGGTGGTAAAGAGTTGTGTCACCTGGCTTCTTCTATACCCTCTAAAAATGGCTATTTCTCTCCCACTACAGTCAGCTTTCCCAGTCAGAAGAATTAGTATAATTATCTCAGTTCACACCTCAGTTCACAGTGAAGACACTCCAGCTTAATGGTCTGAGACACAGACAAACTCAGACACAGTTCAAATTATTTTTCTCATAGTCTCTTTTCTAAAGTCAGTGTTCCATGAAAAAAATATTAGAATAAAAATGCTAACTCATATTTACCCATTCAGTTTTCTTGTTAGAACAGAGTTTTTCTGCCTTTTTAAAAAATTATTTTTCTTTTCCTTTTTTTTTTTTTGCCTGCAATCTGATTGACTCACTGTGTTGCTGATATCTTTCCCTCAGCCAAACTCAAATGATCATCATCTTAGAGGTTGAAAAGCAATACCTCTGGGCTAAATTCTGCTCTGCTATGCAGATATTCCCGAGTTAGCTTAAAGTCAATTGATTTTCTGGTTAGAGAGGCATTGGAAATGGCTAAATAAGAGGCCAAGTCTCTCTCAGCCTTTGGCTCCAGATGCAGTTATTACTGATAAACCATTTCATAAGCTGCTTTCCTTTTCAGATATTTTGCTTGTAAACATGAATCTTGCCTTTAGAAAACTGTAATCAAAAAAGTGCTCTGGCTGTCCAATAGAATACAGTGATAGCTGCAGAGCACAGTTAGTGTAATCTATTTCACAGTATGTACTCTTTTAATCTTTTATTTGGTTCATAGAAACTGCCAGGTCAGAATACATAACCACTTGCTCTGAAGGAAAAGCTGGTAAAGGTTTCCAAGGATGACTTAAAAAATAATCTTAATTACACAATTCATATATCATTTTTTTTTCTTCTCACCTCTTTTCAGTGGAGGTGAACAGTGAGTTTAAGAAGAAATTTGAGACAATGAGACCTGCTGTGCCTGTGAATTTCCTGATACAGTGGCTGGTGGGAAGGATAAGTTTTATATGGAAAAAGAAACAAATTTCCTCATGTGTCCTTGCTCATCTGAAAGTGACAGGACTTATGACTTTGTTACTTCCTATAATGGAAGACTTAGGAGTATATTTTTGAAGACTCCAAAGCTGTTTCAGTCTATTGTGAATTCTGGAGTAAGATGGGTTTTGAAGCTATTTTCCCCTTAACCTCTCAGTTGTAAACAGCTGAAAGTAGAGCCCAGCTAAGCCAAGCTGCATGTGGTGCAAGCCCATAAAAAGTAGGGAGATTCTCACTGTATTCTATATTTGCCAAGGCATTAGGGAGACTGGGCTGTTTTGAAGTGAAACATTTATTCCTAACTATGGCAACAGCAGCTGGAGCAGTCACAGGTGGCTAGAAGTCTGAATTCCAGAAAGCTTCAGGACACATTTCAACCTGTTTGCATGGACAAAATTCCCATAAGAAGCCATGATAATTTGTTAATATGTACCTACTCACATATTTTCTCCATATTATTTGTAAACAAATAATGTGACAAATTTTCACAGACAGAGGGATACACTTCACTTGTAAGACAGAAGTAGTAGAAGGTTTATTGATATAAATCAGTGATTTAACAAAGTTTGATAGCAAATGCAACAGTGGTTTAATATGATTTGATGGCAAGGTACATTCAAATTATTTACTGTGTAGAGGATGTGATCAGACAAAACTGTCTGGGAGACCCTCCTGTTGAGTTGTGAGGTTCAAAAAGGACTTCATTCTGTTCTATGCTCCTTCTCAGAGGGGAGTTTAGGTGTGGCTGAAGTCAGACCTAGTCCCAGAATTTGGCCAATGGCTTATGTCTGCAGGATTCTATGTGCACAATAAATCCTTTATATCACTTAGCTGGAATTTTGAAATTTAGTGGATAATTAATCATTTAATGAGAATCTATTGTGTGGAGGAATCTATCAACATTAAAGATTTACCTTGAGAGGCATCTCTACTCAAGAGGAGAACATGGCTTGCAGCCCACTGCCATGCCCAAGAGCTCAATGGGCCCTGGACTGTCTGCTACTTGTGGAGTAAGAAAATTGCTTCATAGACATATTTGCATACCAACTACAGAAGTTAGATTCTTCCAATCTTGTCTTGAGTCAGATCTTGACCAGCACTGTGTCTAGGGGGCCTCATTGCTCAGGTTAGCACTTGGTTACCATGTTCTTATCTGTCTCCCCTCAATAAACTGGTTGCAGCCATCACGACCAGACCAGACACATCCATTACAAATGCCACTGGTGATTATCACTTGAGCAAAGTTGCAGGAAATAAAGGTCAGGTTGTTGGAGTTGAGCACACCATCGTACAAATAGAGATATATAAGTGTAGATATATGAGCAAATTAATAAAAGTGATAAGAGAAAACCTAAGTATGTTTAAAGTTCCCACATAAAAAGCAGTTAAATTCAATATTATATTTGGCAATGCAATGCTTGAATTTTACGATGACCTTTAATAGACAGCAAAACTGATGAGTCTTGTTTTCTGCATTTGCTGTGCTGACTAGAAAATATGTAGAAATGTAAAAGGTACTACTTAAATTGGTTTTAGACTTGACATTCCATTCCACATAACTCAAGAATATAAAGTGTTATTATCAGGTAGCTCTAGCTGAATATGTAACAATACACCACAGGAAGATTACTGAAGAAAAGTTATTTCACTTTAATTCAGTTTTTGCAAGCTGATAGTTATACAATCTATATATCACAGCTGTCTGGAATCTACTAAACTCTCAAATATTTCAGTTTTCTTAAATAAATACTTATTTAAAAAAACAAACCATCAAAAATTCATACTCCTGCCTGACTTAAAACTGAAAACACACTCTGCCATCTTCAGTGAATGTAGAATAAAGTCCCTTTTCATTCAAATGCAAATTAAACATTAACTAAAGTTTTCTTAGAGGTGAAGTGGCTAAGAGCAATGGTATTTACCTCAAATTCATTTCTGCTAAAATGCCTCTGTTTGTTCAGCTTCAAACAATGGAAGTGATATATTCTATTTTTTTCTTTCTCTCTTTTTTAAAAAAATTTGATGACAATATAAATATAATCAATATCAATATCAATATAAATGACATCAGTGGAAAGATTCTCTTCAAAAACATGCTCCCAGCCTGAAATAAAGCTCTAACATGGATCCCCAAAGTACCTGATCTTAGAGATTCCTAAGTTTCTTTAATATTGAAACCTTCATTAGTAGATTATTCTTCTTTTTCTGCTCATTGCCACACAACACTGAAGGCTGTTTAATTCTAGCAGGCTGAAAAGAACTTTTGAAACTTAAATATACATATGTTTTCTGAACACATGTATTTAACTAGACCATACAAACCATGCAAGGCAGAAATCCATTCCTCCTAAGGCAATTTCAGTACTTCAGCTGCTGGAGCACTTACTTGAGTTTCAAGGGACTTTGTAATATTGCTTTTGTCCAATTACAAGTAGATTGGAAGCTCTGCCTTTCAGAATATTTCCTAGTAATCAAAACTAGACTTTTTGCACATTTACAAATGCAGAGAATTGAAGCTACTACATTTTGCATTGAAATATAATAAATCTATTTGCCCATCTACTTCTCAGGACACTCAGAGGTGAATTTTCAATAGGTGAACTAGAGAGAATCTCACAGAGGATATTCAATACACAAGAGCTATAATAATCTGGCAGCATCAGAGGGGATCAAATTGAATCCAGGTGCCTACATGTACAGTGGCTAAGGCAACAAAACCAAGAGAGTTAATGCCTTTCATATTCCAAATGGCTTCCCACGCTACCCACCTGTTGATAAAAAGGAAAAGCAGACTCAATAAAATAGGAGAAATGGCTTTAGTCCTTTGGTGAGAATTCACCACTGAGCTTCCCACATCAAAAAAGGTGCTTTCATGGTTTAGAGGGATGAATTTAATACTTTTCTTCTCCCTTCAGTGTTTTTTTTCGTCAGTAACTACACATTTTGGGGACTGGATTTTTAGAGGATTCTATATTTGCCCGTTAACACTCTGCTTCCATTAAAGTGCTTAGACTAATTTTGGTAATTTGCTGTAGCAGAGGATTAATTTACACTGGAATGTAACATTTGCCTGGAAATGCAACTGTTTTAATTATCTAGTACAGCTTCCAAATGTTATTTTTCCTTTCATGGATGCATAAGGATGTCAAATACACAGAGCAAGTTCAACATTTATTAATCAGCAAGCAAATATCTAATTTAGATACAACTTATTATTATGGGTTGAACCATCAGAAAGTTATCAAAAACTCTCCATAATGCAAGAATTAGAGGTTCAAGTGCCCTAATTGCTTGTAAATTTTCCTTTTCAATTAATCTAATTCTATCTTCACAAACATTGTTTCTGACCTAATAAAGAATTCTATAGAAGAATGAAATACTTGAACTACAATTCTATTATGTATTTGGTATTCTTTTGTTCTAACAATTCACAGAGGTAAGTAAGGAAGTTGTACCCAAGAGATATTTTGCTGAAGTTGAATGCAAATAAAAATACAACAGCTGTGTGTGATTACAGAAATACAGTTCTATAATGAGTGTTGGTAACATGGATTTAAACCCAGTAATGTCCTTAAATTAAAGCACCTATCTGATTTTCACAGCTTCTGAAAGCTGAAGTGTTATAATGGCTGCAAACAGAGTGTGCATTAAAAATTATGAGGTTTTCAAAGTATCCCATGCTAAACAAATGGAGCAATTAAATCCTCTAAGACTTTAACCCCCACAACTACATAAAATGATCCCCAGTGCCATTGGAGAAGGTGAAGGTTTTCAGTATGGAATTTGACCTTTGTATTTGGTAGCAACAGGAAGGTGAAAGGAAAATCAGTAACAAGTCTTTTATCTCATTTTTAAGCTTGTCATCACAAATGAAGAGGCGAAAAAAAGACACTAGCAAGGTTTATCATGGGTGTGACCATTGCCCAGAGCTGACCAGAAACAAAAACTGTGAACTAGAAATTTCCCTGGCTGTTAACATAGGATTTTTTATTTGGTATATATCCTGGAGATGAATTAACGAACATAACCATTAAAGGCATCAGAAAGAAAAAATGTTTGAGATTGAAGGGTGATAAAATCACAGCTGTGAATTTCTGAGCAAAATAGCTCCACCATTTGTTCTCACTGTATTCAAGGGGAATACATTTTTTTAAATGCAAGATTAAATCTTTGTATCTGATTTTTGACACTAAATATTTTATTCATACAAAAATGTTCTTGAAATGACTAAATGTTGACTGTAAAAGAGTCAATACAGGGCTAAACCTTAAACATTATTGGTTCTCTGAAGTTATTATTCTAATATTAACTGCAAATGAACCTGAGATTTAAGATTATAGATACTGTAGAGCATGTGGAATATCACTGAGATCGAGAGGAGATTAAAGCTAACCATAATAAAGTGGCTCTCAAACAGAAGTTCAGAAATGATGAATCACAAAGAGCAAGTAGTCTGTAAGCAATTCATATCAGATCATATGCTATTATATTGTTGACAGCAAGAAAATACTAGAGTTATAGCACTTTTGAAAAAATTGCACTGAAATAAAAACATTAGCTATTTTAGAAGATTGTCTTAATAAGCAGGTCATAAATTTATGGCAAATTATTAGTTTATTCACAGTTTCACCTGTGGGACTAAGGCAGGAATCCAGAGAGCTGACAGCCAGGCAGCCCTCCTATTTTGATAAGGATTTCACCTGTTATGTGCAGTGGATTCAGCTAAAATAGTTTAGCAGTTGAAAGACCCATACTAGCAGCAGCAGGCAAAGGCACTTCCTTTGCACCCCCTTGTAAAATATACATGACTCAATTGTTTTCATTCATTTTCTTTCAGTACTTCTGTAATAACAAACATTCACATAATGAATAAACCCTGTATTTTGTGCTTACTTTAAGAAGCCCTGCACAAAATTTCCACGGTCTTCCCTCACACTTTAAAGGAGGTTTTCTTTGTTAAAGCAATTGGAAAGTAAACTGTGTTAGTCCTATTGTCACGTTTATTTTTGTGTTGTTTCTAAATGGGCCTCATTCTAGGGAGTAAAAACTGACAGGTGGATCAGAGATAACATAGTACTGTACCTACCTACAACCTCTGAAGATATATTTGAACCTCAGCTAAAAAGTGATTGAATTCTGTTTGCTGTATGTGTGACTGCTTTAAAATCTTTGCTTAAATATTTTGTGGACTATAATGTTGTAATTATTACCTTTACAAAGCTCTGTCAAGAATTTCATTATGCTTGTAGGAAAGATCTACCAATTCTTTTATTACATTTTCTAATATTCCATCTTTTTGGACCAAAGAAGCACAAAGAGCTGGAGGGTCAGATAAGATAATTTCAATGTTGTCTATCTACAAACTGTCAAACAATTACCTTTTTGAGTTTGAGACTTTTTTGCAGCTGACAATTCATTAATCCTAACTTGTACTTAGTATGAGGGTGCTGTAATGGGAATTGCTGAGACTAAGGCTGTGTAAAAAGCACTGAACAGTAACAAATCATGTGTCTACCCTGTAGTTGTCATCATGATTTCTGTAATGCAAAATCTGAACTAATTTTTAGACAGATAACTTGAATGCTTAAAACTTCAAAGTCCAGTGAAGGCTATGGACTCAAACATTATATTTGACAGGTTTGCCTAGCTGCTAACTCAGATGTGTCTAGATCTCACTATAATGACAGCAGCTGTCTTGCAGACACTGGTGGCAAAGGTTCATGCATATCCTTCCTGCTGTCCAGGGAGATTTTGAGACTTGTGCAAATCCAGGCTGTCTGGAAAGGCAGAGGCTCAACTGTGTGTAATGCAACATATGTATGCAGAGAAATCCTAGATAGTAATGTAGTAAGTCCAATGAAGGACCAAACTATAGCTCTGCAGAGAAAAGTTGAAATTATACTTTGCTTTTATTGAATGATGTATGAGGTTTTGTAGTTAAAATAGGGAGTTAAAATGCATCAATTTTTATCCCAGAAACCAATATTTCTTCAAGATCACCAAGAATGGAATGATTCTATGGAAGTTCTCATGCTGTTAAGTGTAGCCTGTCTTATGTGTAGCATTATGCTCCTGCTTTGGCTTTTACTGCCTATAGTACAATACAAGCAAAAGGTACTACAGAAACTTAGGCCATGCAGGGGCAAGGAGACTATTCCAGATAAATTAGCTCTAAAAATGAAAAGAATAAAAGTTCTCCCAGGAAAGTATGGATGAAGCTGAACAGACTAGAATTAAGACTGTTATATAGAAAATGATGCATTTTATTAAACACTCACATTGATAATGTTTGCAGTTATTGCTCTAAAAAGAAGTTTACTATTTTACTTTTTTTTGTCTTGAGTACTCTGACTACATTTCCTGCTGTTGCATCCTTCAAAGTCTACAGAGAAATCGAATTCCCTGAAAAAATACAATTATAAAGTAAACACTGTGCTCAAATTTATTCATCTTTGACATTTCTATTTCATATCTTGCTCAATAAATTTATTGACTCATTTCTTGGCACTCCCAGTAAATAAAGTTTTATTAGACATTGAAACTCATTCAAAGAGGTAAGAGAAAAATGAACTACATAACTGGAACAGTGGGTTTATTGGATGACAGTCAGGTATGGCTTTAATATGATTTACCCATCTACCCTTCCAGAGAAAAAATAAACAAACACATAATCTTGTAAGTGGATGAGATGTAAACTTGACAGGTTATGCTATTTATTATAGATTTCTCTGGCACACAAAGCAAAAGTTAAGGTTAACCTGAAACATCAGGTCCTTGCTTACACATTTTCACAATATTCAGAGAAAAAAATAATTCTTTTTTTCCAGATTAAACAAGATTTTCTAACCAAAAAACCCTAAAGCTTTTACCTCTTTGAATGATGTGTATTTTTTTACTGAATGTATTTTCATCCATATGGCTCAAAATCCATTTTTGTTCAAACTCTTGACAGTAAAAATTATATATTAATTCATTAATTAATTGACATGAATTATATAGTTGTTCTCAATCACTTCTTCTAAGACTGTACTCATAGAAAAGAAAAAAATCAAACACCCAATCTCCCCCCATCTAAACCAAGACAACTATGGTAAGAAGACTTTCAGAAATCTAATGTAAAATATTCTTTAAAATAATAGTGGTCTAATAAACCTGTTTTGGGTTTACATGATGAGGTTTGGCAGTAGGCAAAGGTGCTATTGGATGGCTTCTGTGAGAAGCTGCTAGAAGGTTCCTCCACATTGGACAAAACCAATGCCAATGGCTTCAAGATGAACATATCATTGGCCAAGGCTGAGCTAGTCAGAGATGGTAGTAACACCTCTGTGATAACACAATTAAGAAGGGAAAAAGTTATCACACAGATGTAATTGCAGCCAGAGAAGTGAGAAGTGAGAATATGTGAGAGGAACAACTCTGCAGACACCGAGGTCAGTGGAGTAGGAGGGGGAGGATGTATGTCAGGCAGTGGAGCTGAGATTCCCCTGCAGCCCGAGGGACTGGACTGCACTGTGTGGAGAGTGACCCACACGTGAGCAGCTTTTGAAGAACTGTAGCCCATGGAAAGGACTCACATTTGAGAAGTTCATGGATAATAGTGTGCCGTGGGAGGGACCTCAAGCTGGAACAGGGAAGGACTCCTCTCCCTGAGCAGTGCCAGATGCAACGTGTGATGAACTGACCATAACCTCCATTCCCTGACTCACTGTGCCACTGAAAGGAAGAGGTAGAGCCTGGAAACAAGGGAGGGGTCAGCTGAACTAATTTTTAAGGTTTGTTTTCTTATTATCCTGCTCTGATTTTGATTCATAATAAATTCAGTTAATCTCCCCAAACTGAATCTTTTTTGCCTGTGGTGGTAATCGGTGAACAATCTCTTTCTTTCCTTATCTGAATTCATGAATCTTTGCTGTATTTTTCTCTCCCCTGTCCAGTTGCAGAGGGCAGTGATAGAGCAGCTTTGGTGGGTGCCTAGAATCCAGTCAGGGTCAAACCATCACAACAGCATGTGTGCCACCTTCCAGAGGTCCATAGGAGTACTTGCTGGCAAATTCCTAGGTCCTGGTTCACAGATTTCTGCTGCCCTTTTTTACTGCCTTATTGTACTACAGCTCAAAGCATCACGTGTTAGATTCTGGCCTGCAAAGTTCCTTGGGGATTTTTCTGATATATACACTGATATAACCACAGCACAACTGAGTGGAATGATATCTCCTTCCTTCTTTCCTACGTAACATCTCCAAGATCATACATCTGTTTCACAGGACTGGCTGCTGGGAAGGATGACACAGATTCCACAGTGTGCCTTTTTCCATCATGGAAAGGCACCTAAAAGGAGCAGAACAGGCCAGAGCTTTTTCATGATCTTATTATAACTGTCTGGGTTTTTCGCTGATATTTCACTTTGAAGAAATGAAGTTGTTTATTATTATTGACTGAACCTACAGAACTACTGTGAAGTCAGTAGAGCAGGTTTAATACAAAAGTTTGGGGATTTTAACTGTCTACATACTGCATGAAAAACAGGATTTGAAGTTTCATAAGACTTAATTCGCCACATGTGGATTACATAGGAATTCTCACTGAAATTCCTTCTTGACTCTACATTCTGCTTAAAGGAGAAAATAGAGATCTATTTGCAGTTTATGTACTATGATACCTAAATTAAGGTATTTTCTGACTCAAGAACTTATAGAAATATTGTTGTCATAGAAAAAAAAAATTAAATGTTGTCATTATAACAAGAATAATTGTGTGGGTATATGGACATGCATAAAAATACATGTCTATACATACATGTGCACATTCATAAACTGATGGACAGATTTGCACAACATTTGTCATATATTTTGTATGTAAGATATACAGGTAGCTTTACTCATCATAAGCAAAAAGACTTCTTTGACCATAAAAGAGAAAAAGGGCATAAAAATTTTAATTCCAATGGATTTTCCAGAGTGATTCATTGACTAAAGACTGCCAGAGAGGTAGCTGAGTAAACAAGCTCTTTTGAAAACTCTAAAATTATTCTGAAACTGTATACTTTTACACATAAAGACACCTGATCTTGGCATAAATTTACATTTATTCCCTTACCATCCTTTGCAAGCAATTCCTATATTAATTATTATGATTATAATTTAAGATTTAAGTTGTTAAATCATGCACAACAGACTTCATTCCAGTAATGCCTGCCACAGCATTGCTCTGAGAGCTCATGGTGATGCAGCCTTAAAAGGTGACCTCCAAATCTTTTATGAATTACTGCTTTCTAAGACAACAGTTCTTATCTTGTAGCATAACCTGTGGTTCTTGTTGCAAAGTGCATTAATCTGTACCTGCATTTTTTGGACAACTTGACCAAGTCATTTAGATTAAATTCTATGAGTAAGCTGCCCTCCTTTTTATTTAGCATCCCATCAATCTTTGTGTCATATGCAAATTTAATCAGCTAAGATTTTATTTCGTCGTCTAGATTGTTTCTAAGAGTGTACTGAGTACTGTTGGACCAGGAATCTCTCTCAGGAGACCTTCCTTGGACAGCTCTGCTCATTGATATCTGCCAATAAGAAGGTTTTTAATTCATCTAATGTGTGTCCTCTTGATTAAAAATCTTGCATTATAGGAAATTAAAAATGCCATGTGACAGAATTGCAAAAGCCTTAGAGAAGTCCAAAGATGCTGTCTCAACACAGTTGCCAGTTTTGTTTGACAAAAGATATTTTTCCATAAGACTTGAGCAGTATTCATGATACTTTTTGGTTTATGTTCTTCAGTGAAAGAGTTCTGAAAAGGGGCATTATTTTGTAAAACCAAGGTGAAATATCTTTTCTTTCCTCAGCCAATTCTTCTGGAATTTTTAAAATATTTTTCACTGCCTCTTATTTGTCTCTGAATATTCCCAGGAGCTGGGACAACCTGGCTACAACCACTGGTACTTAAAAGGTTTCCTTTTAAAGTCCAAAATAATGTACATACAATACCCATGCATCTACTTACATCTACAGAGACATGCACTGTATAAATAACAATCTGTGCCTGTAATTCTCATTTTCTTCAGAGCCTACCAAAATCAGTATGAGCTTTTCAGTTTGCATCAAGAAGAAATACATTCATATCCTATGTCTCAAAATGTGATTTCTTTACTTGGAATATACCCATACATTACAGTGAGTGCAAAGACAGAAATCATTTTAGCTTTCTATGATTATTGTTCTGTCATATTGTGACAACATATATATGACAATCTCCAGCGCTTTTTTTCCTAAGTCTTCTGCATTGGCCTGCAATATTTGTGCATTTTTTCTCCTATCATGGAAAAGAAGTGAATTTGAACATGTGATTCATCTTGTTCCTTTTTGATCTTAGAAGAAAACTGGCCTTTGGCATGCCATTTCATTATATTTAGCATTTAATTTATTAGTAGGTTATGTAGTATTATAAAACACAAAATCTCTGGTCCAAAGTGTCTTTATCTTTTGATCTTTACTGAAGTTTTACTTCTCTTTAAAATGAAGATGTGGCTATAGATGTTCACCTTCATCAATCTTTTGAATGCTGCTTTGGATCATGAAATAAAGACATTTTCTTATTTAAAGTTGATAAGAGACTTTAAAATCTCTGTGAGTTTTAATAAGATGAATATTTTAATTAAGTTGAGGGGAAAGCTAAATTTATTTACTATTTGAACAGTTGACTTTCCAAATCAAATTCAGAAAAAATATTAAATTGACAATTTCTACAAAAGTTAAAAGACTCTTTTTATGTTTAAAATCTACAGACTTTTTGTAAGTGTTCATAGGAAAAACTGTGCAGATATAATTCTCATCAAGAGATGAGAATTATACAAACTCTGCACAAATAATTAAATCTAAAAATAAGATGTATTAACAGACAAAAATCTCAGGTTAACAACAAAGCTAAGTAATATTTAAAGGGAAGGACAGATATGTGGTAATAAACAAAAATAGAGACTAAAAAGCCAGTTTTCACAGAATTAATGAAAAGCTTAATTAAATTAAGATGGTCACTTCTGATTATCAGGCAAAACTTATCTCCTAGTTGCAGCAATGCTGCGGTAATTTTCTGTTTGTTTCTTTTAATTTTAACAAGCTGGTAGAACTTTGAAAAGCAAATATAATATAAAAGCCTGAGCAATGTGAAAACCTGAGCCTGCAATATTAACAAAGGTATAAGGGAAAGCAAGGCAAAGAGCTAAAGAAAGGAAACAGAAATCTGTCTCATTTGGGTTTTCTTCATTCATGCACTATCACATGTTTAAATTAACCTCTCCAAAGAATAAATTGAGAACAGGACCTCAGAGGAAAGAATGGTATAAAAAAAGGAAGCTTCACCACTCAGCTTCATTGATCCTTCTCTGTACATAGCAAACACAGTGTATGCCCTGTGAAGCAAAGGAAAAGATTCAACTTTGTAATCTTCAGAAATTATAACACAAGAAAAGTTGTTTGGGTTTTTTTCTACAGGAAGAGGAGGAACACATTTTCATCTTGATTTGGACTGACCAGTTGCACTTGATCTGACTACTCTGGTAGGTATTACATATACCTCAGTGTGTAGTTCAAGATCTTAAGATGGGCAGATCATCCTTCCTCCTACACACAGAACACTTTCCAGAAAATACCAAGCCTAGATTAATATGTTCATTTTATGCATACTAATGCTTGTATTTGGTGGTGAATCAGAAAGATAGGGCAGGTTTCTGCTTATGAGTTATTCTATAACACAGTTAGGACATCTAACACCCCTACCACACTCTAAATGGGCATCACTTAGTGCATCACTGGAAGTGGCTTATCAACCAGCAACTTGATCAGCTTACTTTTTTTTGCTCTTTTTACTTCAAAGTGGTATTGGCTTGTTTTAAATGAGGTCCAGCTATTGGAGAGGGACAACTATTCAAAGAGATTGTTTTTCCAGCTATTGGAGAGGGACAACTATTCGAAGAGACTGTTTGGAATATTTCTGTGGTAGTACAAAAATTAATTGAAGATTTTTGATGTTACATATATCGAGTAAGTGCAAAAAATAGAAGGGAAGTGTGCTGAATATTGCAAATGCAGCCTTGTCAGTAGTCACACACCAGAAATTCTGGGCTAATTATCAGAGAATCCAGACTTCATGGACGATGCAAAAACTTTGCTCTAACTGCCCAATGGCACCATACTGTATTGGAAAGAACTTAGAGTGATACAGGCTCAAACTGCTGTTCCTATCCTGTCTGTTACAGGTCTAGTAACTGCTCAGTTTTGTATTACCATTGCTCGGGGTTGGTATTAATGAAGATGTGCAAAGTTGTTACTGCAGCTATTTATTGTATGCTACAAACATAAGATAAAACCTGACTTTTGGAGAAGTTTCACTCCAGAGAGCTGTGGTACAGAGATTTTCCTTCAGCATGCTTTTCATCTTCTTGTCATGCACACTTGAAGCTGCTAGTGAAGGCGTTAATAGTTAAAAGTACTGCTGTTGCCCTTTGCTATGAGAGCAAATCCATGCATACCACTGAAGGAGACTCTGTCAAGACCCAAGACACCAAGATCATGAGAAGAGATCTGGCCTTTACAGGCTTGAACAAAGTGGTACAATACTCATTCCTGATCATTCTGCCACCAGTAAGGTATTTCAGCTCCCTCAAGGTTGCTGTAGAACCAGAAGCCATGTGCAGAAGCAGAAAAGGCAGAGGACGTTGTATGTGGTGTTTGCAGTAAACCTAAGACAGACATCAAACTGTTCTAGAGGTTGCTGTCATTGCTGTGATATTCCTAAGTCTTTCACACAGTCCAGACTTTGCTCACATTCTGCTCCCTACGAAACTCTTCTCATCTCTGATGTTACAATGTACAATAATGGATGCTGTAGCCAAGCTACCCAAGCAGAAATATTAATGATGTATGCAATTTACTGTGATAAAAAGGTTGTATTAGATTAGTATTAGATATCATTAGACATTTTATGGAAGATTAATTTCACAATAGGTAAATCACTACCATCATCATAGGGTACCATTTCATCAGCTGGTAGAAGCTGCTTGCTTGGGTTTGCATTTTAATGAATGTCTTCTGGTGTAGCACAGAGGTTCTGGTATCTTACAGCACAACAGACAGCAGCCAAAACTGTAAACACAGCTTTATTCATCCTGGAAAATTATGCAAGAACCTATTCAGATCTGCCAAGAACTGAACAGGAATAAAATGTGTGGTTTAGACTATGAATATAGAGATTTTCTGTTTGGATAATAACTTTTATGGGAAACAACAGGAATCTGAGTGCATTGATATTCTGATATGCCTGCTAGCACTTGCACCATTTTCCTCAGAGAAGAAAGTAACTGAAAAAAAGACTTTTGGTTCATTACATCAAGAACACTTCTGTATCCCTTCTATTTCCATACCCACATAGGAAGATACATATTTTTCTTGGATTTAGAATAATTTACCACATCTGTCCGTAGTGATATCCACTAAGCCTTTTTTGCAACTACACATGCAGTCTGGGAATATTAGGATTCCTTTTCTGCTATAAGAAGATGAGAAATTTTGGAGCGGTTACATTTTTTGTTCAGAAATATTTAGTAGTGTTTTCCTTGCAGAAAAGGAAGTTTGTAAATTGTGCACTTGGTAAATAGCCCAGCTCATGGTGAGCTTCTCATCCACTGTCACTCCCAAGGCTTTCTCCTCACTGCTGGTTTCAAATACTTCCCCACCCAACCTGTAGCTGTGCCTGGGATTGCCATGGTCCAGATGTAGGACCTTGCCCTTCATTCTGCTAAACTTCATGAGGTTTGCATTGGCCACCTCTCAAGCCTGTCAAGGGCACTCTGGATGGCACATCCCTTCCCTCCAGTGTGTGACTGCCCCACACAGCTTGGTGTCAGAGAACTTGCTGAGGGTGCACTCAATCCACTGTCCATGTCACTGACAAAGATGTTGAACAGTATCAGTCCCAGCACTGACACCTGAGGGGCACCACTCCCCACTGGCCTCCATGTGGACAATGAGAAGCTGACCACAACTCTCTGTGTTTC
>NW_008691801.1:3850-23512 GCF_000695815.1 Acanthisitta chloris | reverse complement strand
CATAAAGGTTCATGAGCTGGCAACTCTTAGCTTCGGCTGGTAAATCAAATCTGAAGATTTAAGCAAGATTATTAAGTTTCTGTCTCACAAGCTACACCAGACTTTTCAGCTTAGATTCTCTCATGTGGTGTAGTGTTCTCTCACAAGCTACACCAGACTTTTCAGCGTAGATTCTCTCGTGTGGTATAGTGTTTCTCTGGAGAGTATATTCACCAGCTGAACAAGGACTATTATCTTTTCTGCCATTTCCACTATCTGCCTTCTGCTCTGGGGTTGGCCTCAGGCTCCTTCATTCTAATGTATCGATTGAGAGACCTTTTCTCCAGTCCCCTGAAATATGTGACTCACTACTTATCTGCATCACCTTGCTTCAAAATGCATTCTTCCCTCTACCAGGGATTGTGGGGAGTTAGATTTTTCAGAAGGTATGTTGTTTTACCTCTGAAAAATTTTAGAGTACAGTAGTGAATAATTTTGGAACTGAAAGAATTTCTGCTTTAAATTCCTGTGGCATTGATTACATTGTAAATTGAAAGAGTGGAAAAAGAAATTCTCTGTTCAAGATAGAAACTGTATCCTGAAGTAAGCACTCTCAAAGAGTTTCCAGACATCAACAGAAATCATCAGCTGTTATGAGACACACAGGAGCAAACAATAACAATGTTTTGTAAATATGAGACAAAATGGCTGCAGTATATGATTTTTAAAAACCAGTGACACAATTTCTTTGCATTTCACAAAGAAACAAATATCCATATGTAGAATTACCAGAAACTGGCATTTACATATTTAGGAATAATAACTCAATGATTAAAATAAAGCATTCTTTTATTTATCAAAGGCTACCCTCTTGCAATAATGAAACCAAGAGAAGGCACAACATTAATGGGAGAATCATCAGTTCTGTTCCAGCTGCTTTGAGACACTCCAGCTGAAAAAGCAAAAGCAGAGCTTAATATTGTTCACTTTCTAATCCTTGTATACAGGCTCTTTTGGGAGAAATGGAGAATGACCTTAGGCTCTGGTGCTTCTCAGCTGCCAGAATAGCTTCTTGGGCAGCCGAGCTGCTGTAAATTGCAGTATGGATTAGATTGCCCCTGGCTGATTCTAAAGTCAGGGGAATAAAAATATGGCTTTGTTTCCATTTTCTCAGCTGTGCCAGCTGAGGAGCCAGCCTTAAAAGTTCACTGCTTGCTAAAGGCATGCAAGGGTGCCACAGACAGAGCTGATAGTCATGTCTGCCTGAAGGACTGAAGGCTGTCTGCTGGCCTGTGGTCTGGTACATACACTGGCGTCCTTCCATGTATTTGTGCACTGCTTTGTACAATGGATGTCTGACACTTCCTAGTGCCTTTAGGTACCCTTGTACTGCAAATAAATAATGCTATACTATATATGTAGGAGCAAGTGAGAATATCCCTCAGTATTCATGCAATAAACTCTCTTCTCTTAAAAGCATTGAGTATTCTGAGAATACATGACATTGGCATGAAGAGAATGTCTCTGCAACTCAAGGCAGAATGATATGCTTAAATAGCTAAAGAATTTAACTATCTTGTTTTCTAAAAAGAAAGCTTTAAAATTGTAATATGCTAATATTTTAAAGTTATTTTCAATAACTGCAAACTGATTCCTTTTTCAGAGATTTAATTTCAATGAAAAGAAGACTACTTTAAGCTAAGCTCTGGGTTTACTTTGATGAACTTCAGCTCAAATGTGAGCTAGTCCACAAATGTAGCTATCTCCACCCCATATCTGTTACCATTCAAAACCAGCAGTGGAATCTCTTGTGAAATTCAGTGTGCTGTATAAGCTCTGCTACATAATAAGCCTTATATTGGGTGTCTTGGGTCAACAGTGAAATCTACAGAAAAACATACATCACAGATATATCTCAGTGGTCTTTCACCTTTGATTTTCATATATCTGTGTTCACACAGGAAGGAGTATTAAAAAGCTTTCTATGTAGAAATTGTAATGTATAGGTTCCTTGAAAGTATATTAAAGAAAGGTACTGTGAGGTACACAAAATGATACCAATACTCTCATAATACATATATTATAGAAGCAGTAAAATACTGTAAGATGTAAATATCAATGTATGTCTTCCTATACCCTTAGGAATCTAGTCCCACAAAGAAACAGCTCAAACCTTTTTCAAGTTTTATGAGGGCTTCTTTAAATATTTAGAGTTGGGAAAGACACTTCTTTTCTACCTCAGGCCGATGAAAGAGGAACTTTCCTTTAGACTTTTTAAAACATGAAAGGGGCAAGATCACTAACATCAGAAGCCTCCTCCCTTTTCTCTAGGAATGGTTCTTTCAAATCTTCAAACAAGAAAATACTTTGCTCTGTAGTTCCTGATTTTCTACCACGTATAGTGTTTTAATCCCGCTGGGCTCTGTGTGCATGTGTGTGTGCTGGTGTGCTGTGTCCATGTGCATGTTAGAGGGAAAGATAATCCTTTCACTTTCAAGCATATGTTATTTATATGCTGTTACTTAGCCAGACTACCTGCTTATATAGTAAAGAATTAACAACAATAAAAACTTCTCAAACGTTATATTAAAATAACGATAAACCAAGTAAACCATAAAAAAGGGTAATGCAGTTCTGTTCATTTTGCAGCAATTAATGTATCCAGACTCCCTTCAAAGATAATCCTTTCACTTTCAAGCATATGTTATTTATATGCTGTTACTTAGCCAGACTACCTGCTTATATAGTAAAGAATTAACAACAATAAAAACTTCTCAAACGTTATATTAAAATAACGATAAACCAAGTAAACCATAAAAAAGGGTAATGCAGTTCTGTTCATTTTGCAGCAATTAATGTATCCAGACTCCCTTCATTGTGCAATTCTGTTCATTTTGCAGCAATTAATGTACCCAGAATCCCTTTATTGTGCAAAATCTCATCTGAATGCTTTTAAATACCTTGGGAAAACAATGTTTGATTATTACTATTTAATGCATGATGTCTACCATAATACTAAACGAATTGGTAGTACTAAAGAAGGGAGAGCTCAGTTCTTGCCATCTCCACAGTCCCAAGCCAATCACTTCCTGCCTTAACAGTAGTCTACAGAGTCTGAAGCATGAACAAATGCAACATGAGTATGCATAAATACAATGACTGAAGGAGGAAAAAAAATCCTAGTTTTGTGCCCTCTCCCAAGTTGTACACCCTCAAAATTCAAACTGAGGCCAATCATGATAAGAATCTCTATGCAATCTAACAGTAACTGTGTTGAAAAAGATGAGGTTGACTGTCCACGCTTGAACCCCCCTAGTGCAAGTCATGAAATCTTAGATTAGATGTTAAGTCAGACTTCAGTGGTAATTAGGCCTTACAATGGTCCTGCAAACATTTTCCTTCTGTGTCCAGAGCAGTGTGTTGCTAACTTGATTAAAATGAATTACTTTCATACACGTTTTAAGCATGTCGAAAAAACCTTACATACACTCTTAAAAGGAATAGTCCTATGGTGGCATAGGGTTAGCTGATTTACTTCAGTTACATGTACTTACTGAACTTTTCAAAGTGCTCGACACTAAAAGCTATGTATACATAATTTAGATCATACTTGCTGGCTGAACTCTGTTCTCATACTTCATGCCTGCCATTCTCATGAGCATAATAGCAATAATCCATCATGTATATGTATAGCATTCTGATGCTGTTTGCAGGTTGATATGGATAAAGATACAATGAAAAGGTAAATAGATGGTGCCTGCACCAAAGCCCTGGGGTTATTAGATTTTATGAGGGAGAAATTTATTCTTTCATATTTATATTAACTCTTGGGCACCATGTTTTATACTGCAGTAAGGTATAAAATTGTGTTAACTGTCCATGATCACTTATAGGACATGGTTAATTAATGCAAATTCTAACTGCCTTTTTTTTGACAATTAGGGCAATTTTGCAAATGTCATTAATATATTTAACTCTCTTGGAGACATTGGAGTTTTGTAAATTTACAATAACTATGGAGCTGGGCTATATATACATACTTTGTTTTCAGTACCATCATGGTAAATGAGTAAAGATTTGTATTTAAATATTACCATCTTAAAATGATTTACTGAAAGTTAGCAGATCATGTGGAGGAAATTCCATGTTTATAGTACATAAGACTGCAAATCCCTTTTGTATCAACATAAAAATGGAGGTCACTATGTTTGATACTTCTCAGTGAGTATTTCAGAAAGCTGGGCCTGTGCAATGTGCCTTCTTAAGACAGCATGTGGCTGGCCTAAACTTTAACTTCTTTAATGTGTGCCTACCTGACTCCTTATACAAACCCTAAGTATTAAAATAATCAAACAGGAGGACTGCACAGTTAGGTTTAAGCAGAGCTGACTGGCTTTGAAGTTCATGAGCACTGACCTTAATGTTTGTACTGTTCATTAAGAAAGAGAAGTATCATCTGAAAGTTACATGCAGAAAAACATGACTGAAATTAATAACAGAGGGTATTTAACATATGCATTAAGCTTTATAAGGTTATAAGTGATTATTTAGGATATGTTCAGGATGTGCTACTCAGTGGCACTGCTTTCAGAGATTAGCTCTGAATAAAGTTACTCAGCTGTGAATAAATAAAAAAATTTTGGGGGACATAGTAGGTTCATGCAGAGACACCGACAAACTATGAATCAGAGTTTCCCACTGAGAGGCAGCCTAATTAGACAGGTGGAGTGCTGCACTAACATGACTATGCTGCTGTATTGGGTTTGCATGGCAAGGTTTGGTAGCAGGGGGTCTATATAGGGGTGGCTGCTGTGAGATGCTGACAGAAGCTTCCCCCATGTCTGACAGAGCCAATTCTAGCCAGCTCCAAGATGGAGCTGGGATAACATATGTAAGAAGAGGAAAATAATGCAGTGGAACAGCAGCCAGAAGAGAGAGATGAAGAAAATGTAAGAGCAAGAACTCTGCAGACACCAAGGTCAGTGCAGAAGGAGGGGGAGGAGGCAATTCAGGTTCTGGAGCAGAGATTCCCCTGCAGCCCATGCTGAAGACTGTGGTGAGGCAGACTGTCCCTCTGCAGCCCATGGAGGTCCATGGTGGAGCAGAGATCTACCTGCAGCCTGTGGAGGACCCCACACCAGAGCAGGGAGATGTCCAAAGGAGATTGTGACCCCATGGGAAACCTACATTGCAGCATGCTCCTGGCAGGACCTGTGGACACATGCAGAGAGGAGCCCACACTGGAGAAGGTTTGCTGGCAGGATTTGTGACATAACAGGGGACCCACACTGCAGCAGTCTGTTCCTGTTTGGAAGGCTGTTGTGGTTTAACCCTAGCTGGCAACTAAACCCCACTCAGCTTCTGTGTCACTCCCCCTGCAGTGGGATGGGGAAGAGAAATGGAAAAGTGGGAAGACCTGTGGGCTGAGATAAAAATTAATGGGTAAAGCAAGAGCTGTGCACACAAGGAAAACAAAACAAGGAATTCTTTCATCACTTCCCATGGGCATGCAGGTGATCAGGCATCTCCAGGAGACCAGGGCTCCATCACACATAATGGTGACTTGGGAAAACAAATGCTATAACTCCAAACATCCCCTCAGACTTATATGCTGAGCATTTATGGTGTGAAACATCCCTTGGGGCACTTTGAATCAGCTTCCCCAGCTGTGTCCCCTCCCAACTTCTTGTGCATTCCCAGCCTCCTCACTGCTGGTGTAGGGCAAGACATAGAAAAGGCCTTGACTCTGTGCAAGCATGTTCAGCTGTAATGAAAATATGCCTGTATTTACAACAGTGTTTTCAGCACAAAATATAAAACATAGCCCCCTACAAACTACTCTGAAGAAAATTAACTTTATCCCAGTCAAACCTAAGCCCTATTAAAATCATTGCTTTTAATGATGAAATCCCTTCTCTATTGAAGTCATTGGTGATATTCCTATTGCCTTTAACAGGACTTGGTCTGACCTGTTCTAGAATTCATTCCAGTAAATAGGCAAGTACTACAGTACTCTAACAATAAAGATGAAAATGTGCATGAACAAAAATAGAAAGGTTGAGGAGCAGAAAGGTACCACAAGAAACTTGCATAAAAAGAAATATGAGAAAATTCCCCAAATTCATCAAAATAAAGATGAAAGAAATAAAAAGTATATTATTTAAGAGAAAGGAGGACCAAATAACAGATGGCATAACGAAGTGCAAAATATTCACTATATTTTTTCTCCATTCTTCACCAAAGAGGTTAATTGTGACCAGAAGCTTAAAATAATTAACATTAGCAGCTAAGTGCTAGAACTATAAGCCAGAACTGGTTAACAGACAGCAAAGTTCTTAGATCACCACAAGTTAACAACATTTTTCCCTAAAGTATTTATGATCTGAAATAATCTTTGAACCATTAGCAGTCACCTTTGAGAACTTATCAGAACAGATAAACGTTGAGGGGACATGTGACACCTTTGAGAACTTATCAGAACAGATAAACGCTGAGGAGACATGTGACGGAAAAATACAGCTAGTAAACTAAAAAGGAAAAGAGTATTATGTATCATCTGCCTAGATTATACTTAGAATGTTAAGGCAATAAATAATTGATGAGTGGTTTCTCTTTCTGAGCACCTAGAAAATCTGAAGTTGATTAAAAGTAACCACAGTGGAGTTCCTGAAATCACAACAGAGTTGTAAACCACAGCAGGCCAATCTGATACCATTCCATAACAGCACGATTAAGTGAGTAACAGAGAAGTATTTACACACTTTTTCTTTGCTGACATGTGACAACTCCATATGACATTTTCACAAGTATGGTAATATGTTCTCACTGGAAATTACTGCAAAATCAGTTAAATCACTTAGCAGAGATGTCTTAGCATCTGTTCACTGACAGTCTGAAATAAATAACTTGAGTGCAGTATTATGCAATATTTGCATTACAATTATTAACCAGGAAGGTTAGAGAAATTCTGGAAGGTAGAATTACATTCAAGATGATTTTGATAAACTATAGAAATGATGCAAAGCAATAAAATAGGCTATAACAAAGACAGATGCAAAGTGCCTAGGGAGGAAAAGAAAACATGAAATGCAGAATGGCTCACTAGGCAGATATACTGCAGAAAAAGGGCTCAGGATTGCAATGGGTTGCAAACGGAATGCTAGCCAATGTTGCTAAACCAGCAGAAAAAGGATGATTTGAAATATGTTAAGTCCTCAGACATACAGAGTAACTATTTCACTCTAGTCAGCATTTGTGAAACCTTAAGAGGATTACTGAATGCACTTTTAAGTCCTAAGGCAAGAAGGGGATGAGATAGAAGCAACAAAAGGTTAATAGATGTGGAAAATGTGACCACTGAGCAAAGAATGAATGAAAAATATTAAAAGCCTTTCTTATTTAGTCTTGAAAAGAGAAGCTTGGGGTAACATCGTAACAGTCTTCCAATATACAAATTATTGTAAGGAGAATAATTATTTATTTTTTTGTCAAGGTATCCACCAAAAGCAAACCAAAAATAAGTGGTTGTGGTCAGAGGGATTTATATTGTATATCAGGAACACCTTTTTATTACAGTTAAGAAGAGATTACCTACATCACTTTTGAACTGCCTGTCATTAGAGAATTTAAAGAGTAGTTCTGATAGATTACAGTAAGATTGGTCTAAATATACTTGTCTCAGCCTCAAAGCAAGACACTGTGATATTCTGAGTTCCTTTGCAGATCCACTTTTCAAGGTGTGTCAGCAAGAATGTGGTGTAGTAATTGACACAGCAGGGCAGGTGCTCAAGCCCTACCAGGTCGACCAGGGAGCGATCGTATCCAACCGGTTGAAAGTCATGGCATGGGTCATACAACCCCAGGCAATGCTACAGGTTTGGGGAAGAGTAGCTGGAAGGATGTCTGGTGAAGAAGGACCTGGGATGCTGTTGAGAGACAGCTGAACATGAGCCAGCAGTGTGCCCAGGTGACCAAGAAGGCCAATGACATCCTGGTTTGTATCAGAAATAGTTTGGCCAGCAGGACCAGGGCAGTGATCCTCCCCCTGTACTTGGCACTGCTGAGGCTGCACCTCAAATACTGTGTCCAGTTCTGGGCTCTTCACCTCAGGAAAGACATTGATTGAGGTGCTGAAGAGTGTCCAGAAAAGGGCAGTGGGGCTGATGGAAGATTTTGATAACTCTTGTACGGAGTGGCTGAGGGTACTGAAGTTGTTTCACTAGAGATGAGGATGCTCAGGGGAGACCTTATCACTCTGTATATGTACCTGAAAAGAGGCTGTGAACAGGTGGGGGTTGGCCTCTTCTCCCAAGTAATAAATGATAAGAGGAAATGGTCTCATGCCATGACAGGGGAGGTTTAGATTGGATATTAGGAAAACTTTCATCACAGAAAGGGTTGTCAAGGATTGGAACAGGCTGCCCAGGGAACTGGTTGGGTCACCATCCCTGGAGGCATTTCAAAGACATGTAGATTTGATGCTTGAGGACACGGTTTAGTAGTGGACTTCAAAGTGCTATGCTAATGGTTGGACTCAATTATCTTAGAGGTCTTGTCTACCCTAAATTATTCTATAATTCTATGAAATTGCAGTTACTCTCAAAATGTCTTCTATTAATTTAGCAAAATACTAAGGATTTTTCTTTCGCTCAAAAACAACTTAAAAAAATATACAGTCTTGAAATTGGAAAATTTAGAAGTTTTTCTACTGCTTATTTAGCATAACACTGTATAATGAAGGAATAATATTTTCCATATACTTAGCAAAGAAAATGTTTCAGTAAAAGAGTTTAGTAAACCTTTTTGTCTCATTTGGATGAATGGAAGGCACGATCTTACAGCATAGCAAATGTAGAAGTAACCACTACTTCAGTGTATCTTCTCTAATATATGTATTTATATTTCACCACAAAGTTTTTTCTGAGTGACCTGGATCTTGAGGTGTTTTGAAAAAAAACCCACATTATCTATATTTATAACTTCTTTTAGGTCTCCAAACAAATTAAAGGTCACTGAGACAGGAATTTAATTTTACTAACTTGTGTGCAAATGGGAAACAAATCCCATAAAGATCAAGACCTTCAGTCACTAAAATATTAAGAATTATCATAATGGCTAAAATCTTGGAAAAACTTCTCTGAAAGTCAGTGTAACCCTAATTTGTTTGAATGGATTCATCAATGCCTTTAAAGGTATATTTGTTTCACTAAGAGAATAAATTTTATATAAATACGAGAAGGTAAAATTAACTGGTTTTTGTGTTGGTGACTTAATCATGAACAGAAGATGAGCATTGATGTATGGGATGGTCTAAGATGAAAAAAATTAAAAACTATTCTATTTTAAGGAGTTAAAAATATATTTCTTGCTTTGTACAGAAAACATCATAATGGTATATATATCAAATAATTTATGTTAATGATGCTGGAATACTTTACATTAAGTAGCAGTTCCTATACAGTGTTAGCTGTGCCTTTCATTCCATCCCTGGTATTTGTGGGATGTTTAGAGTCATACATCATTTCATTATGATTCTGACCTCCCAATTTGTTACTGTTAAACTATGCAAGCATCTGACATTGACCAGTAGTGTTGCACCTCCACCAAGATGTCATCTGTACTGCCCTAATTGTGAATTTCTAGTTCCTTACAGTGAACAGAGAGCACCCTACAATTTTTAAGGTACTCACAACTTGCTTCTGAGTTAAATCAAAATGAAAATTTAATGCATTAAATTACCTCATTCTTTGGGTAGTCCCTTGGAAATACCTGTCATCTTAATAGGTTCAATCATTAGTCAGACACTTAAAAGTGGGTGAGTAGTACCAATGCAGCTTAATTTTGGATTTACTTTTTATGACTATTACTTGAACTCGACTGGACAGCACATAACCAATGGATATAAAATACATTCATTTACAATCTCTGACTTTTCACCACTTTTTTCCAAAATATCACTGAAATGCAACATGTCATAAAAGAACTCCCCTCCTTTACAGGTAATAATAACAATGTTAAAGTTTATAATATAAAAGAAGCAAAAATAAGGACATTTTCAACATAATTTTAAAATACATTTGTAACTACAGTTACACAGGGATTTGAAAAGGAACATGTCACAAAGCAATACAGAAATATACATTGCAATGCAAAATGTAAGACAAAAAATTGAATATTGAAATATATTAAAGGCTTAAGTTTTAAGTTACAAAAGAGGTTTATATTTATAAGACATGATCAATTATTATGTAATGAATGATAGCTTTCTTCTACATGATAAAATAGGAATGTATACATTATAAAAACATCAGTGAAAGCATAAAACCACTGACAAACCAGCACTTGTGTCAGTCTCTGGGAAGGATGAACTGACTCATTTTAAAAAGGGATGTAATGAAACCAATATGTAACATGATGCAACACAAAGTGCTATTCTTGTACTAGCAGTTATGCAGATGGTCCATGCAGTGTCTCTGACTCTTCAGGGAGACACAGGAGAAGTGCCTATAAGGGAGGACAGTTCCACAGGGATCTCACAGATGTTTCCTGCAACTGCTCTAGGGTTAGTGGGTGTATCTACACCCTGGACCAAGCTAATGTCAAGTCAGTTGGGATAACTGCCTGACACAGAGAAGCACAGTGTCGGGATGCTAATTCAGACCCTCAAATCAATGCAGATGAATTAGCAATGCTAACTGACATAAACAGTGCCTCAATGAGGCACTTGTACTGTTTCTGGTGCTGGAGCTGCTCTCACTGCCAAGCTTTGGTGCTCATTTACATCACGTGGGACCCTGAGCACAGAGTATTTGTTCAGCTGAAACTTCTTTTGAATTTACAAATATGCCAAGTGTTTCCATATCTTTTTTCAACTCTAAAACTCAATCTATAAGGATAAAGGATACTATATATAACAAAATAAAATTGTTATCAAGGCACATATGACTCGACTTCTTAACCAAAATAATGAAGATAAATTTCAAAAATTGGAGAAATAAGAAGAAAATTTTATACGTTACCTAGTTAAGAAATAGTATTTTTCCTATATCCTCTATAGTCTTAGAATTATTTTCAATTTTTAATGTCGATATACATTTTTCTGAGAAAAATATTTAAGATGTTAATTTGCTAGTGTAATTATAATATAATCATATGGAATTTTCAAAACCAATCACACTGATCAGTCAGGAAAGTCGAAATTGCTATTGACTTTGTTTATGACAAAGTGATAATCATTCAACCTTCCACAAAGTGTTTTGAAACTAAGTAATTTGAAACAATAAGACTTGAAAATTTCTTCTATATATGTATACTTCTACTGGAATTTTAATTCTCTTATTGTGTTTGCTAATCATTATTTATTGATTTCTATATACTGGTAATCTGTTATTCATGCTGTCTTTGAGATATCTTTTTCAGTTTTAAGCAAGATATAGCAATCTGTTCATTTAGAGTCCCATGCCAAAAATATGCAATGAGAACAGCATGTGTTATTTTGTGTTATATTAGATTTCAAGCAATAGGTATTTTTCATTTTTAATCACCAGATTTACATTTTATGAAATAGCAAAATTTCATTTTAGTGCCTTTCTGGATTATTTTAACTGGAGTGCAATTGCAAGAGTTGTGTCCATGCAGTAGAAAGCACATGAAAGCTCCCTTTAAAATGCTATCATGATTTTTTTGAAACACTCATATATTAAAAGACTACTGAATGCCACAGTCTGCACTTCTTGTATTAGAGCTAGTTTTGTGACATCACCACAGCCTTGGATGTGTTTAGCACCAAGGGAGTCTTAGACAGGATTCTGTTTCAGGGATTTTTGAGGCTTCTTATTTCACTGTATGAGTTATAATTGCACTTTTTGAGAGTAAGAGGTTCCTTTGTCAAAATCTTCAGAATGTATAAAATAACATTTCAAGACTATTTGTAGCTCTTGAACAACAGACAAACAGATACATTGAAAATTATACTATGGCTCTGTTTGCTGTGCACTGCAATGGTACAGCTGTTTTTATCAGAGTACCTATAGTTTCTCAGGATTCTATTGTCTCTGCTTCTGTTTAGAGAAGTTTTCATGATATTCAATGACTCACAATGCTTTGCAGTCCAAGTAAAATTTGCATCAAAATGTATTAAAATTAGATTCCCCAATTTTATTTTAAGGCCCTTCTCCATGCCCCAATAATAGCTGGAGGGAAAAATAAAAAGGATATGATGAAGGAATTCTATTTTTTGTGCTCTTGATTTAGCCTTACTGCAGTCAGTGAACATTCACACTTAGGATTCAGCTGGGCAATCTAGCCTGGGCTGTGTTTTTGCCAAGAAAGTTTGTACCAGATGATGCTTGAGGTTCCTTCCAACCTGGTGTTTTATGATTCTATGAAAATAGATGCACGCAGTTCTTTGTTTAAATTAAAGTTTAATCCAAGTTCTTCTAAATTATCAGTTTTAAGATCTTATCCCTTCCAAGGTAAAACAGATAACAATGTCATTGATTCTTTTAATTAAAGTTTCTGCCACTGAGTATTTCTTTAGAAGGGAAATACAATAACAATTATAGTTGTGCACAAAGAAGTTTGCAGACTGTGAAGAGACTACCTCAAAGGTCTTTTTTAATCTCAATAACAAAAGTAATTTACTTATTTTTGTTTAAGAGGATCTTGAGCATTTATAGTCAATGCAAGATACATCTCTTTCTCAGGTATTTTTTCTCAAGTAGGTTCCCTTTCCTTCAGCTGCATGTCATCTTGATTATTTGAAAACATGATTGAACAAAGCCTACACCTATTTTTTTATATAGTGGTGCCTTATTGATTTGTGAATTCATCACAAATTGGGGGTTTGTTTGTTTCTTTCTTTCTTTTCAAATGTAAAATTCATTTTACACAAAAATATCAGAAAACAAACACATTTAATTTTGAGCCTCAGTCTTCAAACAACTTAAGAAATATACTCATAGGATTCCATAGAAAGAAAAAGCCACATGAGTAGGATCAGAACCACTGAGATTAATTTTGAAATAGCAAACAGCTTTTGTTTTTCAAAGGTATTTGCCATTCATATATGCCAGCTACTCTGAAAGAAGTTAACTCTACACCAGCCAAGACCAGCACAAATGAATATAAATATTCATTGTTACATGAGCAGAATGAAGTCAAATTTCCTTCTAAAACTGCTTGTATTTTTCTCTGTATTACTTTAATTACCACTTCAAGAGACTATGTACATTCATCTCAAGTACTTAAAAGAGAGGCTTGAGGATGACTTTGGAATAAAGCTGCTCATATTTCAATGTCAGGGTTAAAAGTTGTTATTTCGCTGCTGAGTTTGTTACCTCTTTTCCTTCCAGGAATCTATTTGACTTTAAACATTATTTTGAATTGTCAATATTGTAGGTGGTTGTATTGAGTCTAGCTGAGATGGAGTTCACTTTCCCCACAGCAGACCTCACAGTGCTGTGCTCTGCATTGGAAGCTAGAAAGGTGTTAATGCACCAGCATTTTGGGTCCTGCTGAGCAGTGCTGGCACAGCATCAGCACTGCATGTCAACATTCTGTCCCCCATCAGTAGGCTGGGCATGGGCAAGATCCTGGGAGGGGACACAGCTAGGCCAGCTGAGCCAAACAGACCAAAAGGATATTCCCTACCATATGATGTCAGCTCAGATATAGAGGTTAAGGAAAGGAGAAGGAAGGTGGGGCATTCATTATTTACAATACTTGCCTTCTGCCTTCCTGCTTCTCTGGAAGTGGCTGGACATTGCTTGCTAATGGGAAGTCTTTGCTTGTGTGCATGCAAACCTTCACTTTGTTTTAGTAAATTGCCTTATCTCAAACTATGAGTTGTTTTCCATCTCATTTTCTCTCTCCATCCAGCTGAAAAGGGAAAGTAATAGAGAGTCTTGGTGGGCAGCTAGTATCCCACCAAGGTCAACCCACCACAGTGGTTTATTACTTTTAGCACCTTGTCAGGATGGATTTACCTCCTCAGCTCTAATCTTAGTCATTTTTATTTTCATCCTGTCTTTCTTCTGTGCATGACAAACATTTGTTCCTGTCTTAGCTACACATGTATGTGTTTTTAAATAGCAAATTAAAAATGCTTAACTGACATTCCATGTTGATGATCCATTGTACTATTAATTCATTTCATAAGCTGAAAGACAGTTACTTTCAAGTAACAAGGAAGCGTTTAGAGGGAAAGAATATTGAGTCTGGATTTGGAGTTAAGCTAAGGTTTCTACACTAGATCACAGATTAGGATACTGACTCACAAGTATGATAGCTTGCTTGAGTTGCTGCAGAAAGTCTTGAACATGTTGTGGCCTGCCTTTCTCTGTCTCTCTTATGCATAAACACGTCAGTCAACACAATATGATGAAATATCTTCAGTTGAGAGTTTGGTATTTTAAGGAAAAAACAGTCCCAGTGGAAATTTCCTTCTTTATGAGAGTCTGTAGTTTGCTCTCAGTGCAAAGGATTGCAAACCTCCAAACTCAGAGTGTACAGCTGTGGATAATGATTTCTCTAGCTGTTTATGAATCTGTTCATTCATATATACAAGGGCTATTATAATTCACAGATCAAATATTTTTCAAGGTCACTTACTACATTCTTCCCTGCAACAACTTCAAATTTGCTGTGGAGTTTTGCTGGACTCTATCTCTTTCAAGAACAGTCTTTCAAATTTTGAAGAAAGTAGAATTAAAAAAATTCATTGATAACCTAGTTAAATTTATGTCAAAAAAAATGACCTCTCCATATTCCTTGGTTTTGTTTTCTAGTTAGTCAAATATTTTACTAGCTGTAGGCTATAGTATCTGTCATTTATTGCAAGAAATGGGGTGGAGCAGAGCTCTTCCAGTCACAGCTGATGACACCTAATTATATACCAGAAAATAGAACTCCCTGGGGAAAAAGAGAATTCAGATCATGCTCAAGTGAAATTGTTTAAGGCTATTTTGGATGGCATGGGTATTTATGAGCTCTATTAATAATAAATGAACTAATGTTGTAGCTCTACAATTTGGAGACAACCTCATCTGACCGTTGAGATGATGTTGGGTTTCTGGCAATAATGAAAGTACATAAATATTAATATCTTAAGAAAATAAAACCTCTTATCACTGTACAGTGGTTGAAAGTACATAAAATGTGATGAAAATTTGAAAACTATTTGGCATTGCAATTTGTGATAGCTAACTATGTTTCTTCACTTATGGTTTAAAAGCCACATTAGTTATTCTCTCAGAAACAGAAGCTATTAACCCTTCAATCAGTTACTTTATCAAGAGTATTAATTACTTGTTGAATTGCAATGCTGGAGAAATATGCAGATGGAGTGAAACTTTGTAAGCCTCTGCACATAAGTTTTTGGTGTACCTGTCCAAATGAAAAATGAATGCTACTTTATTCCAGGTAAGTTAAAAAATAAGAAATATGCCCTATGTAAATGAGCACTTATCATACTCACTTTGTAATTTTATGTCAATAGACACAAAGAAGGCCACACAAACACCAGTAAATGCCTTCTAAACACTTGTTGTGTTCGAAAATGTTGATAGTTGTGAAGTTAGTTAACACTTGGCAGGGAGCTATTCCTTCTTTGCTACTTAAATAATTCCAAAAGAAACTACATCATATGTAACAGGAAATTAATTCCTTCATGCTTTCTACTTTTTATGATCATAATTTTAATTACTATGAAGCAGGAAAAAATACAAAACTAGGATTTGCCTTCATTTCTTAAACTCTGAGGACATGTATTTGTCCATTCTGATCAAGCTGGGAATCTACACTTGTAGCACACTCCATAATTAGAAAAATAAAAAACACCCTCTGAATTTGGAGTCAGGATAGTTCTATTCCTTCTATTTGGTTTTACAGCAGAGAAACTTTATGCTTGCTGAGGGATTTTTATGCCAGTATGTGATGTAGGTGCATCCTGGGAGTCCTAAAAGTCCTGGGAACTGGGTCAGGAGAGGAGAGAATGAATGCACAGAGAAAATGTTAGAAAACTTCTGCAACTCTTCAAGTCACATATGTTTATTTTCCTGGTGAGTCCAGCAATACTCTGCAAGGTTTTTTCATTGGTTGCCCTACAGCTAAGCTGTCAGTTATAACTAACACGTAAAAAATATTTTAATCTCTGAATTTAATCAGGGACTGTAAAAGATCTAAAAAAAAAAAGAAGAAGAAAGGGACATAAAATAACAACAGAAATTAGTTGCTTTTATCTCCTATCAGTGAATTTAATAATTCTTTTCAGTAGCGTAAACATGTATCTGTATCATCACACAATTTCATATGATTATTCATATATTTACCTACCATATCTAAGTGTAAAATAATGAAAGGATCCCCTAGCAGGACACTATGGACAAAAAAAGCACAAGGACATGAGCAACTGTAAGCCTGAATCCAAAAGGTAAAGCAGTCCCAAGGTTACAGCTATAGTTCAAAGTCTAAAGTAGCAGCTAGAAAACAGGTCTGACTTTCACAGCTTGATACAACTCTATATATCAAGCCACTTTATAAGTACATTTCAGTCAAAAGATATAGCTCAGAATGATAGTCTGATAAAATTCCTTTCTTCTTTTCTCAGACAATGTCTGTCATCCTGTTTATTTAGGTGATTCATCTTTTTTGCATACAACCCCTCCAGCTCAGAGCCTTCTCTTTCTAAGATATTAGCTGAATCAAACACAAGAAATGTAAAGAATCTAGGAAAGAATATGTTTTTTCTCATTCTCTTCCTATTGTTGCCTATTTTGCAGGTGGTTTTGCAAAAATCTGGAAGCCAGGAAATGTGAGAAAACCTGTCTGTGTCATAGGCCTGAGCTGGGATTTTACTGCTTATACCCAAGCTCACAGAATTAGATATTTGCTCACCCAAGCACAGTGTAGAAAGCAACACGTGAGAGCAAGTTACAAGATCCTTCAGCAAGGAAGTCATTAATTCTTTTCCAACACATAAGAAATAATAGTCTCTTTTAATATTGTCCTGATAATAAATAGCCTCCACTGACCTTATTTTGTATGCAATTGTTCTTTATATGTCTATTGTATTATATGCATGGACATACATGTGCAACCACAAATGCACACATGCAAAGACTACTTCAAAATGCTTTTGTTTCCAACCTCACCAGCTAAAAAGCCTTAGCATTAAGTGGTTCTAACTATTCCATAACACTTCTTGCCTAAGTACTCTTATATAGCTGCTATAATAGTGCTGTGTGATCCCCAAAATTCTAAACATCCATCTCATTTCTAACAAGGCATTAATAGGGTCAAAGATTCACCTTCCTTCACTGAGCAACATCAAACATGAATAATTGGAGATACTCTTGCTATTTTTAAACAGCTAAAGGAATCTCTATATCAATAATTTATTTAAACCATTAGCAGTGAGATGGCAATATTGAATCCATTAATAATTTCCATTTTATGAATTTCTGTTTTACTTTTCTGAATCAGAAATGTAAACCTATCCTACTTACAGCAATTTCCAGAAACCTGAGGGACTTATCTGCTTTCTGTTAATTATGATAAAGTGTGGGGATCATTGCAGTTGACCAGTACATGTTGGACAGAGTAGGGCATACTTTTCTTTGACATATTCCTAACAGGTAAGAGAAAGAAAAAAATAAAAATGTGTAGGTAAGTGTTGTTGTAACCAAGATCTACTAAATGCACCATTCTTCATTGAACAGCACTGAGGTCATCTTCAGGGCTAAATACAATGTCTTTGTCCATGACAAACTGAGTCTTGTACCACTGAAGATGATGATATAAGTCTTCTCATAACAGTTCCACATCTCCCTGATGTCTAACAAATTTCCCTCACTTGTGCAAGGTGTTTTTCTCTTGGGGCAGGGTGCTATTCCACACAAAAAGAATTATAATCTATCCAAGGTCTCCATCACCTTTGTTGATACATAATGAAATATTTTCCTAATTTTAGAGTTGCCTAAACTATAGTGCTTTTCACTCCTGTATATCTTACTGACCAAACAATCTCATTTTGTTTGAAACCACTAATTACTATAGCAAGTAAGGTACTAAAGATTAAATATAGACAGAATAACTGTTATCTAGAAAGATAATATCTGCTTGTAATAAGAGAGCAATGGCTTAGATTTCTGCTTTTAAACAAGTTTTTCTGAGATATTTGTTATCTTTTCTGTTTTCCAGCTGTAGTTTATCACTGTAAAAAGTTTCTCTTGTTTAATCATTTACTGTCCAAAAGTATGGTGGTTTACATAAGAAAAGATACATGAGCCAATCATATGTATGTTGCATATTTATATTACTGTTTGAAAATCTTTTAACAGAGAAGATTTTAATATAGAAGAATGTTGCATATTTATATTACTGTTTGAAAATCTTTTAATAGAGAAGATTTTAATATAGAAGAGTAAAGGAATATCTTTCAAACAAGGGCCAGTCCTAACTAATTTCTATATAAATACTCCAAAGGGTGATGTTTTGATCGTGATGGTTTTTTAAATAAATGTCTCACAATTATTTAACATTGGCAAACAGCATATTGTTTTCTTCTCTCATTTATATTACTGTTTGAAAATCTTTTAATAGAGAAGATTTTAATATAGAAGAGTAAAGGAATATCTTTCAAACAAGGGCCAGTCCTAACTAATTTCTATATAAATACTCCAAAGGGTGATGTTTTGATCGTGATGGTTTTTTAAATAAATGTCTCACAATTATTTAACATTGGCAAACAGCATATTGTTTTCTTCTCTCATTCTCAGAAATAAATGAACTGTTTTATATGACATTAAAGTTGAAAAAAAAGAAGATGAAAAGAAAACCACAAAGAAAATCAATATGAAGCAATCGCTTGCAATGGAAAAATGTATGCCCAAACAGATGAATTTTATTGATATGCTGAGCAAATGAAAGCAGAATCTTATGATGAAAATAATCAGACTGCCTTAAAAATAAGTGGTATTGCCACATCTAGTAAAATATCTGTGCAGATATGCTTGGAGAAATTAATGCTCTCCATTACTAAAGGCCAATGTGTTTGCAGAAACTAAGACAAATTAGACAACTGTTCCTTCTGCATTTAAATATGATTGTGTTGGAATTATACAGCTTATTTATATCCTGGTATTGAAATCCTACCAATGCCCTACAGTTACCATCTCTGGAGTATTCTATGCACACACCCAACAGTCATTTTGCTTTCAGTAGCCTTTGGTCACTGTCAGTTATGGATCATCAAATGTTGAGCATACCATGTCATAAGAGCAGATTCACTATCTAGGTCTAGTTCTGGATGAGAATAGTTAGTATGCATCAACGAAACATTGTGGGACTTGGGATGATGGGTAACAAGCAAAGTACTTTCAGCTTCACTGTATGCAAGGAAAATTCAAGAACATAAGTAAAAAACTGCCCCCTTTTCTAGATCTCAATATGTAATATCAGAGTGAAACTGTTCTCATTCTGTGCCCAATGAGTTCATTGTTATCAAAATGTATGTCATCCAAAGCATTATGGAAATCTACAAGGTCATTCAACGTATGGTGTGTACGTAGCTGAAAACTGTCTATCTTTTTACAGAACCATTGCAGTTAAACTGAAGCTATTTTCATGAATTATTGGAAAATAAATATGACTCACACTCCCATTCAGTGCACTCCTGCATCTAAT
>NW_008691801.1:1934-3818 GCF_000695815.1 Acanthisitta chloris | reverse complement strand
TTTGCCCATGCACAAATGTCAAACCTTCTGGTCATGGGCATGAATCTTATGTGCTCAGGAAACTTGTAGTACCATCTACACTTTATTCATGTGCTGAACATGGCTTAGGCTGGCATAAGCCTACCTGTGCAATTTGGACTATAATTTCTAGTTAGGGAGATTTTTAACATAATTCTTGCTCTTTTTACCAGTTTGTAGGTATCAGCTAATGATCTCTCAGTTGTGGTGGTGCATGTTTGCAAGTGAAATGACTCTGTAAAGATACAGGGGGGGAAATATTCTAATGATAAAGCTGCCTACTATTCCTCTGTTGTCAAAAAATCAAAATGAAATTTTAAAAAAAATTAAGTCATGGTACACATTTTCTTCTGCGAATATTAACTATAAAATGCAGACACATAGAAAGCCAAAATACTTTCAAAATGCTACTATTTCAGCTCAGTACAGTAGAATTAAACCCAAGTAAATCCTATTCGCCCAATAACTTCTTCAGCTGCAACTTAAAATGGCCTGATTAGATAGTGCCTCAGACTAGCTAGAAGGAAATAAATTTTCCTTCTATCTCTTTTCTGAGTTTTCAGCTTCTGTTGCATACATATGAACTCCTAATACTATCCTCCAGAAAACAGTGCCTTTAGAATGCAAATATCTCCCAAAATAATTCTGCCACACTGAGTCTGGCTCCACTGAGCCCTACTCTGTAAAAGAGTGTATTCATTCACTTATTTGATATAGATATGAAAAATACATTGAAAAAATCCACATAAACTGCTCTATTTTTGAATGCTATTAACTCATTAGGGCCTACAACCCACTTTATGACATGTCTGCAAACTGTATTCACAGAATCACAGAATCAGTTATGTTGGAAGGGACCACAGTGGATCATCTGGTCCAACTTCCCTACTCAAGTAGGGCCACCCAAGAGCACATGGCTCAGGATTGCACCCAGGTGATTGTCGAATACCTGTGTGTGGCATTATTACTATTCAGATACTATTGCTAAGACATATATCATCATAGAACCTTAGAAAATGCAACATATTTCTTTGAGTTTTCCGTTAAAGCTCAGCATTACAAAGTCAGCGCAGATGTAAAGTTTTCTAGCTGTAGTCCACAGTTCTTATTTAAACAAAACATGAAGCTTGCAAAATATCTTCTGCTTCAACGCAGTAAAAAATTCAAAAGCAAATTTTTGTGGTTGCTAGCAAAGACAGTGTGAAGCCATGACAGTCTACATCAGCCAGAAATTGGGCTTCTGAGAGGGAAGAAGTGGCTGCAGTGTTATTAAATGCTATTTCAAGTCCAAAAAATGAATTTGATGCTATTGTATTAAACAATATAAATGAGTGAACAGATGGCAATAAAGCAGATAAGAATCAAGACTACCTCTTTTACCCAATGAAGCACAGAAAGAAGCATCTTCCTGGTCACTAGTCAGCACTAGTCGTGTCCTGGACACTTCCCTCATGAATTCCAAGCAGGGAAAGAAAGCATGGTCATTAAGTTGAGAAACTTCCTGACTGATGGCCCAAGATTTATCATCAGGGAGAAAATTACCAGTGTCTAATAGAAATCTGAAGTAAGGAGAGGTGGTGGGAAAATTGAGTAGTGTGTGTGAAACCCCCAGATGTATTTGAAGCTTGATAGTAGGTTAAGGAAAGATGACTTCTGGAGGTTACTTGTCTTTGGTTGGTTGTTATATATGACTGTATGACTTTCAGCTCCTGGTTAAATGTGACTCTCAACAATTTTTGAGTGGTCAGATAGGTGATACAGCCATCATGTTTTTCATCTCAATTTAGTTAGACTATTGGAATCTTATCTTTCAAATTGTCAAGGAAATGTGTCAAATTGTTCGAGGGAATATTTCTTTAAATCAAG
>NW_008691801.1:0-1918 GCF_000695815.1 Acanthisitta chloris | reverse complement strand
GCTGACTTGTAGTATTTAAACTCATTCATTCCTACTTGCAGAAAATACACACTAATGATGATTTAAAACTGTCACTCAGAAAGTCCCAAGCATATCCCTCTTTCAAAGAATTGCAAAACCACAGAAGGGCAGAGGTGGAAAGGGACCTATATCATCCACCTCAATCCCCTGTAGAAAGTTCCTGTCAGGTTTTAAATAACTCCAAGGATGGAGACTCCACAACCCTTCTAAAAAACCTGTCCTAATGCTTCATAGTAGTTTTCTATTTCTTTAATTTTTAAACAGAATTCCTGTCTTTCTGTTTGTACCCATTGCCTGGTTTTCCTTCACTGGGAAGGAAGAGTTTTTGTCTTCTTCTCCCCCTCTCATCAGGTATTGATACACAGTGATGAGACCCCTCCTTGAGTCTTCTCCATATTGAACAGTCCCAGATCTCTCAGCTTCTTATCATGTGACACATGCTTCTATCCCTTAAACATCTCTCTGGTCCTACACTGGATTCATTCCATTGAGCTGAAGTCTCTCTTGCACTGGGGAGACCAGAACTGGACACAGAACTCCAGACAGGGGCTCATCAGTGTTGAATGGAGGGGAGGAATCACTTCTCTCAGTCTGCTGTCTCTCCAGTTGCTGGTACTTAGAACTCTTACATTTATATATACACACCTTATAAACCAGTTCCTCCCTTTAGGATCATTGCTGTCTACTGAATATGTTAAAATTAGAAGTTTTGCACATTTTCTCATTAATGGGTTAATGCTACTGAATAGGTAAAGAAATGAAATTGGACAAAAGACCCTGTGATTCTGAAAACTAAAATAGCCTCTTAATATCCACTGCTCTCTAACAGTATAGCTAATGTTGACAAAAGAACAGAGGTAGATTTTTATTTAACAAATGAGCCAAAAACTGCAATCTTTTAAATCTGCAAAGCCTATGTGGTCTGAAGCTGACTTTTTCCTCACAACTTTTCTAAATTGTCAAGAAGAAAATTCCCTGGTTTTGCTTGCTGTGCAACACTATTTTTCACACTGCTAAGCTGCAGCCAACATACTATCAAAGCTTCAAGAGAAAGTCAGTGTGCCAGGTCTTTCTTCTCAGTTTAATATCCCTGACAGTATAGAGAGAATATCGATGACAGCATTAAATGTCTTCTGGCAGGGCTTTGCTAAATCTGAAAGTAAAAAAAAATTAAAAAAAAATCTAACTACTCAGTAAAAGCACACACGAATCTTTAAAGTCAGTACAAGGGGGAAAAAAATCTCCTTATGTGCAAATCGAAACATGAAATAATTGAAAACTGTACTTTTATTCCTCTTTTTTAACTCTTTCTGGAATGACTAGCAATGAAGAAACTATGAATAAAATACACAATGGCAGAATGAGTAAAGAAGAAGGTAGTATGCCAATTTTATCACAGTTCTGAATTTTTAGTAGATACTTTTTATAGTATTTAAGGGATACTGACTAGAATGACAGTAAGAAAGTGGCAGGTATTGCTCTAATAACTCCCTTAACAGCTTTCTGAGGAGCACATTGAAAAACACATGAAATTTTGAACAAGACAGTTAAAAGTCCTTCTGCTGAAAAATATATGCTGACTTTATATACTGTTCTTAATCATCACAACAGAGTAATAAACATGAACATGTCCTATATCCTGGTTACTATATCTCATGTAGAGTTAATTATTTTTCTAGTACTGGCAGTCTGGACAAAAATATAAAGACAGTGGGACACTGCTAGTGCCCTAGTAGGGCATAATGCAAGTTGTAGAAAAAAATGTGGTCTATCCAGGTCTGTCCATTTGCTACCTCTCTTTTCTTTTTATTCCTCTGACCTGTCAGTAACTCCAGGAATAAATTGTGGTCCAGACCTGAGAAACATATATACACACACAAACACACAAACACACAAA
>NW_008691800.1:108777-109806 GCF_000695815.1 Acanthisitta chloris | reverse complement strand
GAGGATCAGGTTTTCCAAAAGGGTTCAAGCTCCTCCACACGGGGCTGCCGATCCTTTTACACCCATTGCCGACCCTTTTACACCCATATACATATATATAGATATATGTATATGCACACGACATACATATATATATATATTCACTTAAAATATGGATATACATATTTTAAGTGATATATAATATCACTTACATATATGAATATCACTTAAATGTATGAGAAGATTTATATTTTTAAAGTGAAAATGGAATCAGCAGCTTAAATTCGGCTTTTTCGTTTTCCTGTCCCCGCAGTTGAGCAACACATGGGGGGGGGAAAGCAGCACAGAGGACCTTTCCAGGGGGTTCGTGTGAAGAACTCAGTGAAGGAGCTCCTGCTGCACTTCAGGAACAGCAAGCAGATGTCCTCGGGCCCTGCCACAGAGGAAAGCAAGGTAACCAGCATTTTTCTACACTGACATAATTGCTTTTCACGGTTACCGAAGCTGGCGGAAAAAAAGTGCCTTGTGATAAGGCTAGAAATGAGCTCCTGCGTTACCTGATGTGGATGGGGTCAGTGTTTTTCCTTTTCAATGCGTAATGGAAGAATACTGCTGGGAAGAAATCGGTGTGAGGGTTTACCGTGGGAGAACGAGGCACTTAAAAATGTTCTTACTAAGCTTTATTTTCTAAAGGGAGTTTGGATAAAGATACGTTTGTGTTACGAAACCGCAGAAACTCCCTGTTCGCTGGGATGAGATCATTCATTGGAAGGGTTGGGGAACTCGGATTTGTTTGTCATGCTATTGTGCTTCTCTGTGAGGAGCACACAGTATAAAGGTAGGCCCCTTCAGTCTGAAGAGACAGGAAAAAATTCAGGAAATTCTAAGAAGATTACAGGGTATTTTTGGTTTTATGAGAATAGTTTTTCCGTAGATGTGTTTGCAAGCTTCCTAGATAAGTGTTGTCACTGGAAAATGTTTGCATAAAAGAAAGTTCACGGCATTGAAGAAGTGTACAATTGGTTGGCTTATTTATGATTTAAAAAAATC
>NW_008691800.1:80029-108752 GCF_000695815.1 Acanthisitta chloris | reverse complement strand
CTTTCCCTAGATTTTCTGGAGTTTTGTGGTATTGTAACAAATAGCTTAAAAAGCCTAAAGAAAAATGGTGGTTTTCATTTGAGTTTCTTGAAAGTATTTCCATTTTCTAAGCTTCACTAAAAGCAATTATATTAGGGTTAGACAATCATGTACTAGAATTATTCTAAGGTGTATTCTCTGTTTACAGAATGAAGTAATTGCTGTTTTCTTGTTGTTTTGTTGGGTTTTTTTTTCCTGGGTGTAATTGCTGTTTTCTTGTTGTTTTGTTTTTTTTTTCCTGGGGTTTTTTGTATTTTTTTTCCCTGAAGTAACATTATAATAACAGAATAATCTGGCTTTTTCTTAACAGGTACAAGGAGGATTGGTAAACTACGAGCCATACACAGGTAAACCATTTTTTTGTAAATACTCTACAGAAAGGTTTGAAATTGATTGTAAAAGTAATGTCCAAATGAATTCTAAATACATTTTCTTTTCCACAGAGCTGAAGAGTATACTAGGTCACAGTGGCAAAAGAAAGGCTCCTGAGCTCCTTTCTGATGGACCTTCTTTCAAACGCCAAGCTAATGTTCACACACATCTCTTGGTAAGTCTGTGGTATTTTTTTTCCATGCCTTTATTTTTCAGTTTGCTTTGTATGATTAGAAACCACTAGATTCAACTATACCTTTAACTTTCTGGAGCTTGTTTTCATTTATTTTTATTTTTTTTTTGTGTCAGACACCTCCCCAGACACCAACTTCTATGGATAACATGGAAGAGGCACATAAAACTGACCCAAAGCATGACAGCAGTTCTGATCTGCTTCAGAACATTATAAACATCAAGAACGAGTCGAGCCCCATTTCTCTGAACACAGTGCAGGTTAGCTGGTTGCACACTGTCTCCAGTCACAGCTCTCCCAGTGAGCAGTACCAGGACAGTCCAGGAATACAGGCTTTCTCCCCATCCCAGAAGTACCAGCCATTCCAAGATCACACCAACCAGCATATGCTTGATCCGCCACAGCATTACCAGTTCCCTCCATCCCAGAACCAAGATTTATCACAGAGTTATCCTTCAGATGCCTCCCTGGAGTACAGGCCGTTTGCTGCCAATGACCAGTCTCCTGCCTACCAGCAGAACACCTTTGATAGCCATGAGCTGCCGTATTGCCCATCCCAGAGCTTCTCCTCCCTCCTGAATGACTCTGAAGGCTCAGAGGGCATCTCCACTCCTCTCCAGCCACTGACAGCTGCCCACCCACAGGCTGATGTTGTCCCCCACGCACCAAACTTCAGCTTACTTTCCAGTAACATCTCTGGTAGTCTGGAGCGCAGTGTCTCATTGGCTGCTTTGAATGTCTCTCTGCCTGACCAAAACATTGCCAGAAGCACGACGCAGCTGGGCAAGTCATTTTTTCAATGGCAAGTGGAGCAGGAGGAAAACAAACTGGCTAACATCTCTCAAGACCAGTTCCTTGCAAAAGACTCTGATGGAGACACGTGAGTGCTGTTTATCTCGGTGGTTCTTATGTGGGAGGTTGGGGAATGTTTCAGTTTGGGTTTTGGTGGGCTGGGGTTATAGTGGAAGCGGTTCATTAGCAGTGTTTGTGTCACAAGTGCAGTAGTTTAGCTAATCAAGTGAAACATGTGGTCTTGCTGCTGACTGCAATGCAGGGAGTTGCAGCACACTGAGTAGGTGAGGTGTTTGTATTGTCTAATTTTGGATACTTACTCTTAGACTTCAGTAAATGGGGAGAAAACCACTGAAATGCTTTAAGTTGCCCTGGTAAGAAAGTCCCCATGTTCTTGTCTTAGTGATGCAGAGGAGGTCTGAAGCTGGCATCATAAGACCATACGATCCATATGTTTGGGTCACTAATGTCTTGGTCCCTGGTTTGTATTGGTGGTGTAACTTTGTTTCCCTTCTTTTCTGCAGCTTCCTTCACATAGCTGTTGCCCAGGGCCGTCGAGCACTCTCCTACGTTCTTGCAAGGAAGATGGCTGCCCTGCACATGCTGGATATTAAAGAGCACAATGGCCAGGTGAGGTTCTCAAAAACCATTGCACCTGCTTTGTGCACCTGAGTGTTGCAGCATGTCTGGACCTTGAGTAAAGATGTGGTGAAATGCTTATTTAATATTAACCCCAAGATTTAGCCTGCATACTAATATTAACCTTGAGCTATTAATACTTCTTGGGATCACCTTGAGCTGGTAAAACTATGTGCTCTGCTTCATTTGTCCTGGCTTCCTAGTACTCATAATCACTGCTTAAATAATACTGGGTAGTTAGGCTTTTTATTTGTTTTAGTTGCTCTTTCCTGTTAGAGATCAGATGACTAATAGCTTAAATTTTCTTCTTGATGTTTGCAGAGTGCTTTCCAGGTTGCCGTGGCTGCCAATCAGCATCTCATTGTGCAGGACTTGGTTAGCTTGGGGGCTCAAGTCAACACTACAGACTGCTGGGGTAGAACGCCGCTGCATGTTTGCGCTGAGAAGGGGCATGCCCAGGTCCTTCAGGTAAGACTCAGGCAGGCACAGCTCTGTCCTGGCTCTTAATGCTTACATTTTGTATTAGTTGTCTTGGGAAACTGAAAACACCACTCCTCCCTTTATCTTTCTCCCTGGGTAGCCTTGTGATTATGTCACATGGCTCTACACTTAAGGTGAGACTGAATTTCACTCTAAGGTTCTCGTCAGCATTTTGGAGTGATTTGGTGGAATCCTTTAGTCTACCAAAACGTTCAGTTCAGAACCTCATCCAACCTGGCCTTGAATGCTTCCAGGGATGCGCTTATTTATTGCAACTTAGTTGCAGTGATACCGTATACAACCCAGAGGAAGCAGCATGTGGTTTGGGTAAGACCTAAATGTGTACCTGTTCCCACTTTTTTAGGCAATCCAAAAGGGAGCCATGGGAAGCAATCAGTATGTGGACCTTGAGGCAACGAACTATGATGGTGAGCCTGGCCTTGAATGCTTCCAGGGATGCGCTTATTTATTGCAACTTAGTTGCAGTGATACCGTATACAACCCAGAGGAAGCAGCATGTGGTTTGGGTAAGACCTAAATGTGTACCTGTTCCCACTTTTTTAGGCAATCCAAAAGGGAGCCATGGGAAGCAATCAGTATGTGGACCTTGAGGCAACGAACTATGATGGTGAGTAATTAAGAGTTTATAATTTACAGAGTTACTGGATATTACAATGTTTTACAGCTGCTGATGTGACTGTTATCTTGTGTTGAGAAGCAATAAAAATGGAGTATTTTTTTGTCAGATTGGAATTTACAGTTACAGTTGACATGTCTGTCAGATAAAAACATGGTGCCTGTCAGGACCTCTTTTCTCTTGCATGTGATTGCCATGTTTGGCATGGAGAGTGGGGGTAGTAATTGGCTATTGTTTAAAACATTTGAGTGCCAGCATTATGCCAGTGGATACAGAAGCCAGAATCTCTGGCACCAAAGTTCTGTTTTATTTGGACCTCTTTTCCATATAATAGCTCTTTCTAACGCATATTTAAAATATATATATATTAAAAGTTGTTTCTTTCATTGTCTGCTGGCTGAGAGCTCACAATAGATTGCTACTTAACTCCTCTGGTGATGGACAAGCTGTATCTCCAGCTGCTTGGCAGCACTCACTGTCCCAAATATGGAACCTTCCCTGGCTTAATGGGAACAGAAGCTCCTTTATCCAAGCCTTCGAAACAAGCAGTCATTCAATACTTCTTTATTTCATTTGTTCATTAATTATGTTTTTTTTTTTTTATGTTAAGGTTTGACAGCATTGCATTGTGCGGTTCTGGCCCATAATGCTGTGCTGCATGAACTGCAAAACAGTCAGCCACCTCATTCTCCTGAGGTCCAGGAGCTTCTGCTGAGAAACAAGAGCTTGGTAGAAACCATCAAGACCCTGATACAAATGGGAGCCTCTGTTGAAGCGAAAGTAAGTAAAATGGCTTAGTCTGAAGTGCCACATCCAGAGAGAATGTGGAAGCAGAACACTTCTCCCTTTCTCCCACACCACATTTCAGCTTGATTACAAAGGAAGTAGACTAATTTGAAAGCTTCCCTACAGCTTAATTTACTCAAATAGAATGAGAATGTTGCATTTATTCAGGGCAAAGTATTATCAATGCAAATGAACCCTGGGGAAAGAGGGAGATGACAGCCTAATTTCTGAATTAAGAATGATGCTGCACTGGCTGCAGTTAGCAGTGTTGTAAAAGTAAGAATATGTTTGGAGCACTCTGAGGTATCTGTAGTAATAGGGTACTGATGACACCTTAACTGCAAATTTTAATTAAAAACTGCTTACCTGTGCAGTTCAGGTCTGTGCTGGGCCAGACCACTACTTAGCCAAAATATCAAATGTTACATTATTGTAAACTTAGCTCCAGATGAGATCAGGTCCATTGTTTGTTAGGTGCTGATATTAAAATATATATTCAGATTGACTTTTGATAAATTGTGGTGCAAATATGGTTGCTCAATACTCTGCAGTTACTTTGCTTTTTTGTTTTATTTGTCTGCATGTTCATCCTGGATAGGTGAAGCACCTGTAGGGAAGACTGACAGTTTTTTTTTTTCAATAGGATCGCAAAAGCGGTCGCTCAGCTTTACATTTAGCAGCAGAAGAAGCAAACCTGGAGCTCATTCGTCTCTTTTTGGAGCTGCCCAACTGTCTCTCTTTTGTCAATGCAAAGGTACGGTGATTTTCACATAGTGCAGATATTATCTGGGATGTGAACATATGTGGCACTGTGAGTGTCTTGAGACTCATGCCCCTTCCCTTCCTTCATGGAGTTACTTTGTCTTCTTCAGGCTTACAATGGCAACACAGCACTCCATGTGGCTGCCAGCCTGCAGTACCGGGTGAGTCAGCTGGATGCTGTCCGCCTGCTGATGCGCAAGGGAGCTGATCCAAGTGCCAGAAACTTGGAGAACGAGCAGCCAGTTCATCTGGTTCCTGATGGCCTTGTAGGAGAACAGGTAAAAAAATCAAAACCAACCCTCTCTTCCCATCTGTCCCTATCTACACAAAGCCTTTGTTCCCCTCCAAAAGTTTCTTCTGGGGTTTGAGTTGCAGGTTTTGAGGTAAAGATGTAGCAAATGCTGTTTTGTTCAGAGATCTTTAGTTTTAATGGCAAGGTCAGGCAGAGTATACAAAGACCTGAAATTTTAGGTTGCACTTGTAGCTTTTATTTTTTCCATCTCAGAAGCATTTTTCCTGTCAAGACAGGCTTTGTTGTAACCTTGAAATCTACTGGAGATAACATTCCTTCTCTTGTTCATCTCGGTATGTCCTGAGATCATGCTTTTGTTGCTCCTGTCATAATTAGTAATGACAGTTCTTAGGCCTCCTATGAGCTATACCAATAACACGATGAAAAAGGTGACTCTTGACCTAGTAAATTAAGCACAACTGAGTTGCTGACTGTTGCCTTTCATTGGTTCGGGTGCTGTAAAATGGGATCAATTCTGGTGTAACTGAACTCAGAACCTAGGCTCAGATAAATGAGGAATGCAAAACCAAGTTTAGGGTGAGGCTTTTTTTCAGATTATGACTCACTTTAGGATGATGAATGCTAATGTTTTTTTGTCTTTTTCTCTTCTCCAGATAAGACGTATCCTAAAAGGGAAGGCGATTCAGCAGAGAGTGTCGCCATTTTAAGCTCCATGTTTCTTGGAGTTCAGCAACTCACACTCACTGTCAGTCAGGCAGTCCTAATGTATCTGTAAATAGACCATTTGCCTGGTGTGGGCAAATGTTAGTTGTTTCTATGAAACAAAAGTATTTTGTTCACTATTATATAGTGGGTTATATAAGAGTTTTAAAAAAAACCCAATGCCCAAACCCAAAAATCAAATTCTTTTAACCAAATGGGAATGTTTCATTCCCACATATGTGGAACATTTGCCTGGATACCTGGATTTCACAGCTACTGATTTTTTTCACAGCAAGACTGATTTTATTTAAGCAGCCATACACATAACTTCTAGACAAGGACAATGCTACAGGAAGTCTTTTTTCAGAGAGGTCTGATAGAGGTCAACATTGCAGAGTTCTTTTGTTGTGTTTTGAATAACACTTAAATATTAAGTGCAAGAGAAATATTTTTGAAGTTGAGCGTTTATTTATGTAACTTTGTAGCTTTCTTCCAGTATCTTGTGCAGGATTGTATATAGTCACTGGCATTATTGTACAGCTGTATAGTTCTAAGAGTGTGTTGATTGCCTGGGGAATGATCTGAAGAAATAAGTTCCTTGATCTTGAACTTGCAAATTGTATATATAGTTTTAATACTACACTGGTGCAAATTGGGTAAATTCTGTTGTTTTCAAAGACTGAAGACTGAAAGCACAGTTAAGACAGGCTGTCCCTAGCACTGATTTGTGCATGCTTTTGGAGTTGTTAGTAAAACGTGAAAAGCCATGCTTCTTCAGGGGACTGCATCAGTGTTTCTCATACCCAGTAGGGGTTTTTCTTTTGATGGAACAATAGATTGTGAGAGAAAGATCATGACTTTTATAGAGTGTATATAACTTTCTTGTACTTTAAGGGATATGATCTCGATTCAGTGCAAGTATTTAGCATGCACTTAACTGTTGATGCATGCTGAAATCTCTCCATGTTAATTATAATACTTCAACATGCTTAAGCCCCACTGGTGTTGGTAGGGCTTAAGCACTACCTTGCTGAATTGGGCTCTAGTTAATTCTAGAGACTTAGTGTTTTACACCTCCTAAGCAGAGTTAGTCCATTTATGGTTTTACCTTATAGGTATAGTGGCTAGCCGAGTAATATTTGAAGTTAATGTTTTTCTATTTTTAATAATTATGATTATTAATGCAAAATATATACTAGTGATGCTGTATACTTGTGTTTTGTGGGAGAAAACTTTCTCCTATCATTTTCTGAATGATGCATGCTGGGCTGTAATCCAGTAGTATGTTCTCTGTATGGTCTTTGCTCTTACACTGTTTTTGCACTACATGCAATTCTCTGCCATAACCATTTAATTAGTCTGATTGTACTGTTTTGACAAAGTATGTCTTGTAGACAAGCTAAATGAAAAAAAATCTGATACGTGGAGGCTTAGTTGCAATGTATTTCTTGAAGGGTCACGTGTAACTTGTATTTGAATAAACATGCTAATTAAATTTTGGTGGTTACTGTCTGCGATACAAATAGTGATGATGAAATCAAGCTTGAGATAAACTTGATTTAGCATTGTAATGCTGTGAGGCTGAAAGGCCATTTGTTAAGAATGAAATTAAGTCTTTCTATCCTGCTGTTTATGCATTCTCTTGTTTGATGCTGGTTTTGAAGCTGGTGCTTGGATGTTCTGGGTCTTGCACTGTGCAGTTGTGTTGCCTGTGTATTTAGTACATGTGTCCCAAATAGAGTTAATAGTCACCAGGTTGTCCAGAACCTGCAGGTTGTTACCTGAACACTTGTCCCTGTATACTGGAAAGAATGATAGCTGTTGTGACAATGTCATGCTTTCCCCAGGACTTCCTTGCCTTGGCCTTCAGTTTTTGGGACTCAAGTACAAGTGTCACCTTAGCACAGGTGGCAGTCCATGTGAGCAAAAGGTGCATGTACATGGGAATGGGCTGTCCTGGCTTCAAAGATAAAAAGAGGGGTCTGAGGTGACAGTGACCATTCAGGAGGAAGGGCTGCTGTCACAGCCTGTCCATGCTGAGCATGGAGCTGGTGTGATGGCAATAGTCGAGAAAAGTGGATGAAACATTAGGATCTGTAGGAAAGGCAAGAGGGTTTCTATGCAACTGTATAAACCTCCTGTCTGCCCCTGCCTTACTGCTGTGTGTGGTAAGCGTGTCCCCTCAGATGAAAGAGCTTCCTTGCAGGGAGCAACAGGGAAAACTAGGAGAGTCCTGCAGAGCCATGACAGGCCAGAGATACTGGGTGGGGATGAACTGTGCACTCTCCCTTCCAGCATGTGAGCTGGAAGCTATTGATGAAGGTACCAAGCACACAACAGATAATAGGATGTGATTCCTTGAGGTAGTGGAAGAATGTGGTAGAAACAAGATATTTGTTGATGGAGGGCCTGGGTGCATACTTAAAAGAAAGACATTTCTGGGGAGAGTTACTGAAGAGGGAGCCACCTGAGGTAGCTGAAGGGTGAGGTACCTACTGCAGGCTTGCTCAGCTTGCAGCTCAGCCCTGGGGACTTGCTAATGGATGCTCACAGACCTGACACCAGACTAAGTTACTCCCTTTACTGAAATCACTGTGGTTCATGGGTTCAGTCTGGCTTCACTGATATTGGTTGCGCCTTTCATGAGAAGGAAACAGGGAAATCAGCTGTCAGCCAGTTGAGTGCTTCAGGAGAGTGCTTGCAGATCCTCTGCTCCTGCCCAGAGCAAAATCTCATCCCTGGAAGTCTAAAAAATGGCTAAGGTGATGGAGAGAGGAGGCTGTACATTGTTTAGCAGATGAGACTGGAAAATGATAATGGAGACTGGAAATGGAATCGAATCTCTTGTGAGGACATGCAAAGATGAAATGACACCTCTTTATGTGAACAGCTAATTGGGTCTAGATATGTTGGAAGATGCTGTCATTTGCACCTCTCACTGCAAGTGACCCAGCCTTGGGTATACATCTTTTATTTGTATGAGGAGTCCAACTGTACTGTTTTGACTTAATTTTTATTTTCTGTATAGTAGGTGATTACACATGAAAAAGAGTTGCTGATAAAAATATTCTGGCCCTTCAGATCAACCTGATCTGACTGCCTGGTACTCCTTTCTCTGTGGCATTGACTGAGTCATCTCACAAAGGGATGAAGTACCTTGGGCTTCAAAGGTTGGCAGAGCATTAGCATGTGTTCAGCCAATGCTTGAACATGAAGTGGGTGCTGCTGGTGAGAGGCATTTAGCAAGTAGCATGGTGCTTTCAGTGGTGCTTGTGCCCTTCCGGAAGGGGCACTACAGGCACTCCAAGTCAGAATATTCTTAAGGGGAGACTAAAGTCTAATTTAATCTGCCTAAAGCCCAATTACATTGTCTTGAGAGTTCAGTAGGCAATTTCACAAGAAAGCATCCCTGCTCTAACTGATTCTTTTTTCTCTCCTGTGATCTTGGAAAGGTCTGGCATATCTGACATGATATAACTAGCTATTAGAAACATCCTTTTTTACTGAAGGGCAAGCAACACTAAATATTTAGCAGGGTAATAGTGTTTCCCTGAAAACTTAGGGTGCTGGGAAAGTGCTGAATAGCTTTTACTGATGTGGATGCAGGCTTACCACTTATTTGTCTGGTTAGAGCAGAGGCAGAAGAGACTCTGGCTTGGGTCCGAGTAGGAATATTAAGACACACGGTGCTTTGTTCCCAGGATGTTTCTGATTTGTTTGTCTAAGGAAGCCAAACCTCAGTAAAGGGTTGCTTTTTGATTTTTGTGGGCTACTCATCTGGCTGGAGCTGTGAAAGGTGGCAATCCATGATTTACAAAAATGTGTTCCGCTTCTGGAGATGGAAAAAAATGCATTTGCCACATTTAATGCTCCTTGTATATTTTTATCAGAAAACAAAAACATAGCCAGGAAGTACATTCTTAGAGAGGTTGGGTGTGGTAGACAAGACTGCAAAGATATGACATGAACTGCTTGTTCTTCTCGCCTGACTGTTTGCTTATCTGGTTGCCTTTCTTTTAAAAATATATATACTTTCCTATGTAAGGGAAGAGCTGAGGATGATTAAAGTGCAGTGAACATGTAAAGATAAAGATCAGGTTCCTGCAATTAAGTATCTGCCAAAAATAAATCTGTTTTTTTCACACATTCAATTCATTCAAACCAAATACTTCTATTGTTATCTATTACTTTTCTTAAGTGTTTGGTGGAAGTTTTGACCTGAGATACTGATGGCTTGGGAGGGTCATACAACTGACTCTTCATCGAGTTGGTGAAGTGTCATCCAGCCTGCGATAGTGTTAGCTTTTACTTTTCAAGATTAGGACAAAGACCAACACTGTTGTTGTGGTCACTGGCCTGTGCTTGGGTTTAGAAAGGCAAATGGCACTCCAAGATATCAGGATACCATACAAATGCAGTCCCACCTTCCTCCCCTGCTGCCCGTGGGCCTGCAGTAAGGGATCATCTGGTAGCTTCTTGCTATTTTGAGAGAGAGCCTCTCTTAGCATCCTAATACTTTGTCTTCTAGAAGAAATTCAAATTTGAGAGGAGAAAGCCTTAGTTTGCTGGAGGGATGGACTGCTGATATTTCTGCCTCTAAATGAGTCAGAACTAGCCCTGTAATGAAGTTGTTCCTGACAGGTGGTATTGCTCTCTGGGAATGCTTATCTGTATACAAAAACCATATGGGCAGCTCTGTTCCCTGGCAAAATTTCCTGACTGTTACAGGCTAATGGACCAGTGTCTAATCTTAGTGGGTAATTTTTTGATCCAATCACTAATAGCAAAAAACTCAAAACTAATGAAATTGGGAACCACGTCAGTGTAGAAGTGCTATACCAGATGTTGTCTCTTTTCTAATAATGGGGCTTGGGTGTTGCTTTGTTCTTCAGGCACCTATCTTGGTCTTGCTGGTGAAAACTAATATATCTTGTGCTGTGTTTGTTTAGTGTCTGTTTGTTTTCAGTTCTTGTGATTGAGACTGACTCAATAAGTCTTTGTTTTAGCTGATAAACCTTACTCTTAGCTCTGAAAACATGATCTTGGCTGTTTTGAGAAAGTGATTGTTGCACTAACCAACCCATGCTTTACATGTGGTTTTCCCCTTAGTTTCTGGTGAAATTTCTCCCTTCCCCTTTGCTGGTCAGAAAGCCTGAGGGCAAGGTGACTATGGTGATGCTTTAGATTTAGAAGGGGGAGCAGACAATTGAAAGAAGTTACCCATTGCTTCTGTAAACTTGTCTGGGCTGCAAGTCAGACTGAAGAGTCTGAGTGAAATGCCTTTTTGTGGATGCAGTAGAGAGATGCTTTTGCATATGCTCAATGAAAGCTTGTAGTTCTGTTCAGATGGCTTTGGTCACATAGGTGACCTTTTGGGACCAAAGTGGGTACCATTTGTTTCTGAGGTGGGTCATGGTACCAAATGCTGTATGTTTGCTTCCCGTGGCTGGTTTTTAGGCCTCAAATAAAAGATTTCTTTAGCAGTGCTTTTTTTCAATGACTTGACCTGGGAGAGAGGTAGAAGTTGGATCATTTTAGATCATAGCTCCTTGGGACAGCTTTCAGTCATTGCTTGTATGGCTCTTGAAGCCTTTGTGGGAAGGCCCAGAGTTTCAGACTCAGGCATGCCATAAAAAAGGACAGGGACTACATAAACACTGCTGTTCATAGCTAGCCAGAAAACCCTGCAGAGCTGAGCAGGTACGTCTTGTTATTATCCTCAGGCAGACCACAGGTCCCTGGCCAAAGACTTTCACTTCAGTAGAAACAGCCCAGTTAGTGATGCTAATAAATTTGGGGGTTTTGTAAGAAGAATTGGAAATCTCAGGTCACAATGGTGAAAGATGATGAGAGATGCTTACAGTATTACCTATGGCCTTGTCCTCTGCACTGTGCTGCAGTTGGGCATACTGTGTAGAAGAAAGAACTGGGTCACCAGTGGCAGCCCACATATACATTTTGAGGGGAAGTGTTTTAGGAGCAATTTGAGGAAAAACCATCAAGATAGGAGCATGCTATTATCATTATTCATCAGTAGATTTCCAGGTGGCTTCAAAAGCCAGTAGTAATCACTGGTCCCATCAGCTAGATAAGAAACCAGAAGTAGAGAGAAGGAAAGAAGCTTGTCTGAGGATACTCAAAGAACCACAGAAGCTTCATTCAGAAGCAGTGCAGGTTTGCAATTATCCTACTTGTGTGCTTTTCCTAAATTTGCCAAATAACAGTGAGTAATGACTGATCTATATGTCATTCCTGATCCATTTGTAGGTTATTCATGTTTAGTCCACATGGGTTTTTTTGCATGTTCAATTCAGAGACCCTGGCTGTTATACTGCTTTTTTTCTACTACCAGGATTGCCATACTGTTTACAGCAGCTATTGGATGAAACCTCAAAAATTGAACTTTTTCCCCTGAAAAATTTCATCTTTCTAAGCCATGATTGCTGAAACAGGAAGAGAACAGGCAGACCCAGACTAGGAAAAAATACACACCAGAACAAATTGGATGTATTATGATGGCAGGGAACTCTGACCTAGACCCATGTCTATAGACTCACTGCATTTTGTGAATACTTGAAGCAGAACTATGAAAGCCTTTTTTAAGTGAGGTGAAATCATGTGAAGACATCTTTTAAAGCTAATAATGAAATATGCTTAGTCATTAATGGATTTCTTAAAAAAAAAAAGATATGAGTCAAACAGAAGAATAAGCATTTGTCTTAGTGGTACAAGCTTTTAACACTGCTTAAGACATCACCATGAATGCATTGATGAAGCTATATAAAATAAGCCTTCCTACTGGAATGGGGTGGGGAGATTCAGCTCAGGACATGGATGACTCACCAGGAGTAACTGTGCCCCTGGGTCATCTGCTCTGGTGCTCAGGATAAATGGACTTCTCGAAGTAGAAAATAATAAGGGAGGGGAAAAAGACTGTCTTTAAAGGTTAGTAGATAGGAGAGGATGCTTTACTGCTTTTATTTTTTTTCTTAATTTTTGCACAGCTTTTATCCATCTCTGTCCTTGCCCCTGGCTCTAGTCTCAGGCTGGTATGGTTTTTCGTGTTCTCAAACTTTCTCACACATGTCTGTGAATAAAAAACATGCATATGTAGAGTCAGTTTATAATATGGATCAATTTATTTTTGTACTCTGTAGGAGAATTGTATGTATATATGCATGCAAAATGTAAGTATGTAAAATGTATTGTGTGGGAGTACACAAGGCAGCAAAACTCTTTCAAGAAGATTAATCTTTTTATCCAGGAGTACTTCATTACTTCAGAAGTTTTTACCTTCTTTTGTTAAAAATAGAAACTTTTCCCATGCTCTTCCCTTGAATTTGCAAATTGGATGCACTAGTGGAAACAAAAGCACTGTGAAGAACAAAAGTCAGGTTTTTAATGGTTTTCTGTCTTGAGAATCAACGCCAACGTAGACTCTCCCATGCCTAGTAAGGATGAAGCACAGTCCTTAGCTGTAGGCAAGGACCCTAATGTCCTCCCTGTTTCTTGATAAATCCGTAAATCTGTACATCTGTGTGAACTAGTAAATCTTGCAGTCTCCACTCTGTTTCCGTAAGTAGAAAGACCCCAGGAAAGATGTTTTGCATGTGCCTTGTGACACAGAGGGCTGAATTAACACTGCAGAGGGTTGATTTGCCACCTGGAAAACAGCATACAATGCACAGGCAACTTCAAGCCCTCAGCCAGGGCTGAAACCTGCCTGTGTAACCAGTAGTGCAAAGGCAGGTACCTTTGTACTTTATTATAGACACAGCAAACAAAGAAATTTTGTTTCTTCTTTCTTAGCTGTCATAATGAAATTTTATTATTGTAGTGGTTTTATCTGTCTTCTGATGAACATGAATGTCGTTAGCTTCTTTCCCACGCTCTCTGCATCCATGTCTCAAGGTGCATCTTTGGATTCCACAGCAGCCCTTTCTCTCCATGCCTTGTGCCCCCAGCTGTTAGTGCAGACTAGGCTGTGGTGGCTCTGCAGCTGAGCCCAGGGACAGCTGATGGGAGGGAGTATTGGAGCAAACCTGACCGCCAGTGTGCAGTTGCTGGCCACTCGCTCACTTTGAAGCAGCCTGAGTTTAGGATTGGGATTTTCAAGCTTGGATGTGGAGAGCAGTGGGGTGGGTGTGTACTTTTGTTTGGGTTTGGATATTGGGCATGATCGAGTGAGAGGGAGAGAATAGCAGTTGTCTCCTGTTCATCTGGGCTGGATAGAGCAGGAGCACCAGAAACATGGATAATAAACTTTATGTGCTTTCTGGAAGGTGCTGGAAAAATGCAGCAAGAGCTGTGGGGATGGCAGCCTGCTCCTCCTCCCTTCCTGCTCCCAAGCTGATGCCTGGACTCTTGTTTCCCCACTCCCGTGGGAGGATGGTCCTTTACTCAGGCAAGTGCCTGGTTGTTGCTCCTTGCAGTTGGGGCTGTAACTATTAAACTCTCTTGCCTCTTCCTCATGCTGCCTGTGCTGTTCAAGCCCAGCAATGGTACCTTCCTTCAGGGATCTACCGGTAGCCGCTGCCTTCTCCCAACCTACGTCTGTTCCCACCCTATCCACCCCATATGCAGTGGGAATCTTGTGACAGCCTCTGCCCAAATAACTCTTGTTCAACATGTTGGGTGCAGGGACAAGTGTAATAAGGGCCCTACTTCAAATAGATGTGTCTTCCCTGATCACTGGCTTGATATCTCCCAAAGGCCTTCTGGCACAGATGGGTATTTAGGGAAGATTTGAATAAGGAGAGGGAGGAGGCCTGAAAGCTCCATCTGGGTCGCCATCAGCTGTTTGCCATTTGTGTACAGAGTTTATACGCTGCTGTGGCATTGTCCTTGTTATCATGCTGGTGGCTCTGGTTCTTGCTCTGCCTGTTTAGTTTTCCTCCATTGTTGAATTTATTGCTACTGAACTCTTTACTCTTGTTGGCTCCTGATAAATTACTGCCTCTTATTAGTCTTAAATTACTTCCTCTTAACAACCTTTAATTATTTGCTGCCATCATATCTTGGTGCCATATCCTCTTAATTAGTGTTGCCATACTGATAGAGACTGTGCTGTGCCTTTGTTAAATCCATTAGCTTTGCTTTTGGCTTTCTTTGACCAGTCTCTCATCTCTTCCTACCCTTCCTTCCTCATCTCCTTGTGTCTTGCATTGATACTGTGGAACATCCTCCCAGTCCTGTCCTGTGAGCCTTTGTGGTGTTACTGCAACCCTCTTGCCTCATCCTGTGCCACCAGATCCCTGTTACCTTGTTCTTTCACAGCCTGCACTCTACCTGTCTGCCTTGGGGACTGGAGAGTGTTGGTCAAATTTTTTTTCTGTTTGGTTAGGGCTTTTTTGTTCTGTCTTTTCTCATTGCTTTTACACACGCTTTGATGACCTCTGTTCAGTTTCTCCCATCCCTCTTATTTCTTGCTTTGATAGCCATTTTGTTTTTTCCTCTGCTGGGTGCTCCTATTACTTTGGTGGGATACACTTTGCAACTTTTTCCTCCCCTTTGCTGACCAACTTCATTTTGAGACCTGCTTTCTTGCCTCAAGATTGGGGCTGATGTCTCTTTGGTGCCTCTTTTCTTGAGCAGCTCCTGAGAGCCTCTGTATTGTATTCAGTCCACCACATCTAGCTCTTGTACTTGCTTACCATAGAACGGTTTGGGATGAAGGCATCTTAGAGATCATCTAGTTCCAACCCCTCTGCTACTGGCAGGAACAACTTCCACTAGACCAGGTTGCTCAAAGCCCCATCCAACCTGGCCTTTTCCCTCTCTTCTACTCAGACTCCTTCTTGGGGCACTGTTCTTGGGCTTGGACAGTCAGATCCTGCCTCTCCTGGTGCCTTTGAGCACTTCACCTCTGTGAAGTTTAGACTTACCAATTTGTTACAGCATTCAGTATCTGTCACTACTCTGTTGTGCTCTGTGTTGCTGTTCCCAGAGTTGCATCCATTTCCAGCTTCATCATTGCAACCATCTTGTCCCCCGCCCATTTTCTGACTTGTGCAAATCCTGTCAGCTGAAGCTTTCTTTGTAGCACCACCGATGCATTTCTTTTTGTGTCAGCTACTACTAAAGTGTTGGCTGTGGAAAAGGAAAATTCAAACTTAGGGGACTAGAAGAGGAAGAAGAAGTGGTCAAACCAAGAAACAGACAAACCTTGCTGATGTGCCTATTCTACCCTCTTAGTCTCCTCTTCAAATTCCTCTGGTCATAACCCATTGCTGAAATATCAAGTGCCTGCTTTTTCCCTCATATGCAGGTCCCAGCACTCATGCAGTCCCACAACTTTGTGCCTCTCTGTTCATCTATGCTGCAGGCTGCCACAGCGTGCATCTCACTTTCCTGCCCACCCCATACATGGGACTTTATCTAGAACAGCCATTCTGACTTCCTTTGCATGCTGCCTCTCAGCACAGGGGCCAGCAATTGCCATGGCGTTACCCTTTATTTCCCAAATCTGCACCATGAAGACTTCCAGCTGCTCTCTGTGTTTAGCCAGAAGTGTTTCCTTTGCTGTGCCATACCTTCATGGCCTAGGTCATGTGCCTCACCAATGCAGTTGATGGAGGCTGGTGAGGCCAGGGTTTTTTGCTGGGATTGGGGGGTCATAGAATCAACCTGGTTGGAAGAGACCTCAAAGATCATTGAGTCCAGCCCTACCCTAAGTGCCACATCCAGTCTCACCTTGAAAAGCTTCAGGGATGGTGAATCCACCACCTCTCCAGGCATCTTCCATGGTGCCTGGTGCCCCCCAGCCAGTGTCATCAGTTCTCATGATCTGTCTGCCTGCTCCATTCGTTCTGCAAGATTGCAGCAATGATTCTGTCTATGTAAGTCATTAGTTTAACTAATATTGTATATCTTTATTGTAAAAATGTTCTTTGAGGTCGATTAATGAGGAGTGGGTGGAGATAAAATGAACTCTGGTTTTGCAGGTGAAACATCATTCCTTTAAAACAAAATACTTGTAATGTTAAAAAGAAAATAAACCCACTTAAAACAAACCTCTACTTCTTCCTGTGGGGAAACTTGTCTCCCACAGAAAGTTGCAGTTTATCTCTCCCCCCACACTTTTTTTTTTAAAGCAAGGTGTTCCCTGCACGTCTGTATCTGCCTGTATTCAGTCTTCCTCTTAATAAAGTGGTAGCATCTTGGGTCACCAGGATGTGCCCTAGTGGCTTGTCCCCTCAAAACCCATCAGGTACATGACATAAGGTATGTACAAGCTGTAATATCTCACAGTGGCGGACACAGCTTTCTGACTTTCCTTTTGTGGTGCCCTGGCAGCTGCCAGCTCCTGTTACATCTCACAGGGCCTCTTGTGCAACACATTGTTGACTTAACGATAAATTTTAGCAGACTCTCAGGACACCTGTATGGAAATCACTCTCTCTGTGAAGAAACATGCCTGAAAGCAAGCGTGGTGCCCAGCTCTTCCTGGGGTATCCCAGCTGTACCCCAGGAGACAGAAGGCTGCTGCTGCCTGGAGACATTCTAGTGGGCTGCTGCAGAGGGGATGGCACAGTCCCCCTTTGCCCAACATCACCAACCTCCATCAGGCCTGGCAAGCCCAGAAATAGCCTCCTTAGGTGTGGTTCCTGACTGTAGTGGCCTTATCAGAAAGCCATGGGGAAATCTATGTTAGGCCTGTTCCCTTGCTCAACAGAAATTCAGCCTCCAAGTCTGTTAGCCCATCTGGAAACTTCATTCCAAGTGGAGGTGCCTTACGGGGAAGCCAATGTAGAGAAACGCTGCAGAGGGTGTAGCTGTCCTTGTATCCTTGTATCCTTGTTTCTAATAAAACCAGCCTCTTTCGGAGCATAACTTGATGACACCTTGGGGGTACCCATGGTAATAGTGGTGGGGGAGGAATTCCAGCTTTGCTCTTGCGGAGGTCACAACTGCAGTGCTCTCACAACACTTTCAGCATTCTCCAGTTGTGTTAAAGATGGCCTTTTGCTTTTTTTTCCACAAGACATGCTAACTGGAAAAGAAGGCCCTACGAAACAGATTTGGAAAGAACTGGTCAATACACAATGCCCTTGAAAAAAAACCCTGGAGCATCAGTGTAGGGTACCCTTTCCAGCAGATGCCTCATGCCCTGTGGCTGGCTGGGGTGAGGATGGGCTGTGATGCTGAGATTGATCATTAAGCTGCAAAAGTGGAGACCAGGCTGCTGAGCAGAAAATGGGTGAACTAACTTTAAAAAAATCTGTGCTTGGCTGCAACCCAATGCCTGTCTGCTTTGGCACGCTCTGTGCAGGGATGGGTGAGGAGCAAGAGGGGAACGTGTGGGGGGATGTGCATTGGCACCATGGCAGTGTGAACGGCACGCCTGCACCGATGGAAGCAGGTGGGAGGTGATGTGAACCTAGGAGCTCTTGGTGGCATGGCTTGGCTTGCTCTCCCCCACCCTGCTGAGCCAGGACCCTGGCTCTTCCTGCTGCTTTGCTCCCATTTCCCATTTTCCTTGTTGCTTTTCTTCGCTTTCTGGTGAGTGAAGCTGTATTTTGGAGGGGGAAGGACAGTAGTGTGAGTGAAAGAGATCATCAGCAGTGGGAAAAGCAGAGGGTTGTTCTTAAAACCTATTCTTTCCTTTTCCTTGCCTGTTCCCAGCAGTATCCCAGGACCATGCTGTATCTTGCCTGGGATTCTGGCACCAGAAGGATGCTCTCAGACGCCAAGGTGCTCTCTGGTGATCCCACTTGCAAAGCTGTCCATGAAAAGGTGTGTGTGTGTGTGTGTGTGAATGTGTGGGGAGGACTGGGGCCAAAGTGCAAAAGCATCCTGTTAGTCCTGTGAGGTAAAGCTCATCATCACACACAGCCCATCCCGGAGCTATGTGCAAGCTCCTGAGGCAGGCACAGGGACAGAGAACTCCATGATGGGGACTGAGTTTGGTGTTCATCATCATAACATCACATTAGACTCCTGGTTTCTCCAGTGCAGGGATTTTGAAAGAACGACTCTCTGGGTGCTATCAGAAGACATGCAAATGCATGTAGAGCCAGCTCATACGCCCAGCAGGGAACAAGCCTTCCCTTAAGGAAGGAGTGGGTGGGCCTGCTAGTTGTCTGGGCCTGAGAGGTAGGAAACACCCCAACGTCAGTCCTGGCTCCAGAAGTAGGCAACACAACTGTGTTGGTAACTGCAAGCTGTGCGGGGATTTTCAACAGCCCTACCCCACACTCGTTCATTCCTGTCTGGAAGGAAAGAGACATTTTTGGCAGTGGAAGAAGGGGAACTGCAATGTTCTCTCCGTTTCAGTCCACATCCAGTTTACAGCATGAGGAGTGGCACTGGCACAGCTGGCTGAGGGAATGAGCAGCCTTAAACCCATTCTTGACATTTCTAAATACATTGGCAGTCACCTTTGTGGCATGGATGTAGTAAGGGAGAAATCACAGATAGCAAGGGTAGTTCAGTACTGGGTAGCGTTGAGGGAGCAGGGGCTCTGCCAGGTCACCTGTCCCTCTGTGGGAAAGGCTGCTGAGGTGCTGGATGTCAGCAGCAGTCTTTCCCTTGGGCACTGGAACCTTGGGCTTGTCTGCTTCCCTTGGCAGCAGTCCATGTGACTGCTCCAGTGTTGTCCCATGTCAGTCACGCATGGTTTCTCATGGGTGCTGAGGGCGTCAATAATGGGTTGTTTTGGGAAGGGACATGGTGGCAAGTTGCCAGGCCCTGGTTGAGGAAAAAAAAATCTTGTTTCCCTGAAGACTGTTTTGCTGAGCAGCGTGCCCTGCCCTTAGGGACAGACCTGTCTCCACCATGGAAGGCTTGACAATGGTCTGTTCAGGGTTTCAAGCACCAGTGCCAGTTTTTGCAGGACAAGGGAGATCAGAAAGTGGTGGGAATGAACCCCAGTTCTGACTCCTACAGGGATACATGTTGAGACACTAGGTTTCACCCCATCCTTCCTCATACCCACTCCCACTGATTGCCACCTCCCTGGCTCTGCTAGATGTTGCATGGCCTTAGCAACTTTTCCTGCACACTTCTAGTTCTTTTATGGGCTTATGTTTAACCTGGACCCCTTCACTATCTGCTCATGGGTTTGATCCCATGGAGAACTTCTGGATCCCATTAAGAGAGGGGAGCCCTGCAGCTTGTGGGTGGATGAACAGCAGCACAGGGAAAGGTGATGGGAGGAGAAAGCTGGCTACTGTGCTGCAGCAACCTTCTCTCCAAATTGTGTGGCGAGGGGGTTGTGCTGGAGATTGGCCCATCATGGCAAAGTGATGCTGGCTCGAGGAGCCCTGAAGTCTAATGGATCCTGGTGATGATTTGAGATCTGCACCCAATACAGTGGAATCCTGAGAGTCTTGTGGCTTCTCTGGGATGTGAAGGGAGATGAGGTTTCCTGACTGGCTGTAGGAAGGTGTTGGAGTGCCTTCCTTGTCTTTCTAAGAGGTTACAGCAAGTGCAAAGTGTGAGCAAAGCTAGTCAGTTGGTGAGACAAGGCTATAATTAAAGCCTTCCAACCTCCTTGCCTGACCTAATTTCTCTTAAATCAAACTTTAAATCTGTTTTCCTTTTCCTTACCCAAGGATAAATGTAAAGTAGTGCAATTAGGTTCAATGAAAAACAAATGGTAGAAAACTGATCAGTGATAAGAATCTGAATTCATCTCCTGTAAAGTCATGGTCTTTCTATTGCTTCCTCACCCTGTCAAAACATCAGTTGCCAAGGGGACCTTTGCTTTATCTATCATCCAAAAATCTAATTTGTCTTTGTTTTTAAGACCCAAGACTTCCTGCAAAGCAAATACTTAATGTGCACAAAGCTTGCAACCAAACCAGGACACCAAATACTTAATGTGCACAAAGCTTGCACCAACCAAACCAGGACATCACTGTAATTATCTTAGAATCATAGTATCATAGTATGGTTGGAATGGACCTTACAGATCATCTAGTCCAAAACCCCCTGCCACGGGCAGGGACACCTCCCCACTAGATCAGGTTGCACAAAGCCTCATCCAGCCTTGTCTTGAACACCACCAGGGTCGGGGCAGCTACCACATCCCTGGGCAACCTGTTCCAGTGTCTCACTACCCTTAGAGTAAAATACTTTTTTCTAACATCTAACCTAAACTTCTCCTCCAGTTTGAATCCATTACCCCTTATCCTATCATTGTAGTTCCTAACAAAGAGTCTCTCTCCAGCTCCCTTGTAGGCCCTTCAGATATTGAAAAATTGCTATGAGGTCTCCATGCAGTGTTCTCTTCTCCAGGCTGAACAGCTCCAACTTCCTCAGCCTGTCTTCATAGGGGAGGTGCTCCAGTACTCTTATCAACTTTGTGGACTCCTCTGGACTTGCTCCAAGAATTCCATGTCCTTCTTATGTTGAGGGCACCAGAACTGCATGCAGTATTCCAGATGGGTCTCATGAGAGCAGAGTAGAGGGGAATAATCACCTCCTTTGACCTGCTGGCCACACTCCTTTTGATGCAGCCCAGGATACGATTGGCTTTGTGGGCTGAGCTCACACTGCAGCTCATGGTGGGTTTCTCATCTTTCATCACCCCCATGCCTTTCTCCTTATTGCTGTTCTCAATTACTTCCCCACTCAACCTGTAGCTGTGCCTGGGATTGCTACGGCCCAGATGTAGAACCTTGCACTTCATTTTGTTGAATTTCATGAGGTTTGCATTGTTCCACCTCTCAAGCCTGTTAAGGTCCCTCTGGATGTCCCACCCCTTCCCTCCAGCTGTGACTGCCCCACACAGGTTGGCGTGGTCACTGAACTTGCTGAGGGTGCACTCAATCCACTGTCCATGTCACTTACAAAGATGTTGAACAGTATTGGCCCCAGCACCGACCCCTGAGGGACACCACTCATCACTGGCCTCCCCATGGACAATGAGTCACTGACCACAACTCTCTATGTGTGACCATCCAGCCAGTTCTTTATCCACCGAGTGGTCCACCCATCAAATCCACGGCTCTCCAATTTAGAGACAAGGATATAATGTGGAACAGTATAAAATGGTTTGCATAAGTCCAGGTAGATGATATCAGTTGCGCTGCCCCTATCTACAAATTCTGTGGCCCCGTCATAGAAGGACACCAAATTCATCAGGCATGACTTGCCCCTGGTAAAGACATGCTCATTAATACAGATCACCTCTTTGCTTTTCATGTGCCTAAGCATAGATTCCATGAGAATCTCTTTCATGATCTTGCCAGGCACAGAGGTGAGACTGATTGGTCCATAGTTTCCTGGTTCTTCTGCTTTCCCCTTTTTGGAACCCCGTCATAGAAGGACACCAAATTCATCAGGCATGACTTGCCCCTGGTAAAGACATGCTCATTAATACAGATCACCTCTTTGCTTTTCATGTGCCTAAGCATAGATTCCATGAGAATCTCTTTCATGATCTTGCCAGGCACAGAGGTGAGACTGATTGGTCCATAGTTTCCTGGTTCTTCTGCTTTCCCCTTTTTGGAAATGGGGGTTATATTTTTTCCTGTCCTGTCCTCAGGGACTTCACCTGACTGCCACGATTTCTCAAAAATTATAGGTAGTGGCTTAGCAACAACACAGTTCCCTTAGGACCCAAGGATGAATTTCATCAGGACCCATGGACTTATGCACGTTCACATTCCATCTTCCAACACAGTTCCTTGCTCTCAAGTAGCTGGATATGCTTGCAAGGAGGCTATGGCTCACTGGAACCCTGGAGGACTCATACAGGGCTGCTCTGGCTGCTTTTCCCACAGCAAATCTTTCCTTTCTGCCCCAGGAAAGTGTTCCGTTTTAAGTGTGATCACATGGCTCCCTGAGCAGTGAGGGCTCACCTGTGCCTATGGAGAGGGGAGGTGAAACTGTCATACAACCCACGTGTGGAGGCTTGCCTGAAGTCTGCCCAGGCCATATGTACAAAAGCAATTGCTGCTGATGAGGGTTAGACACCTGAGAGGGATTGGTGAGTCTCCGCAGCATACCTACATATGCACTGGGGCCTCAGCTTCACATCTGAGAAATGAACACAGTCTTTCCCTGGAGGCTTTGGGAGGGAGAGGAAAGAGGCTGTGTGAGCATAGCAGATGGATCTCTTGAGTCCTGTCTCAGTCTTCAGTGTCCAAATTAGATTGCCTTGTGCAGATGAGAGTTATTTTATTCTCTTCCTCCTTTTCCCCCAGCTTTTATTGCTGAGCACAACACCATATAAGGTGTGGGATATCCCTTTGGTGAGTTGGGGTCAGGTGTCCTGGCTGTGTTCCCTCCCAAATTCTGATGCACCCCTAGCCCACTCATGGGCAGGACAACCTGAGAAGCAGAAAAGCCCTTGATGCTGTATAAGCACTGCTCAGCAGTAACTAAAACATTAGTGTCTTATCAACACTGTTTTGGTCACAAATTGAAAACACAGCACCATACGAGCTGCTATGAAGAAAATTATGCCAGTCAAAACCTGTGCACCTGTGTTTTTTCTAGTGAGGACACTAAGTCGGAACTTTTATCCTGCTATTTTGTCACTAAAGGACATTGGCTGGACAAGATTTGTAGGTAAAGCTAAAATCTTTTATTAAGCCAACTATTATAACTGCAAAAAAATAAAGCACTCTTTTGGGAACAGAGTCGTTCTTTGCTTTTGGGCTGTAGGCATGAAAATTAGTTATTTTCCACTGTACCAATTAGTTTAATAAAAGACACAGGTTTGCAATTGTGTACTCATAGCAGGTGACTGCGTGTGTACCACTGAGGCTACAACAAGGTAAGAAGTATAACAGCAACACCTGAAGAGAAGGAGTTCTGCAAGTGCAGCAAGTGTATAAATCAGGTCAAAGAAATTCACAAATTAACCTGTCAAATTCAATAACTCAACATGGCATGTAATCCAAAGTTCAACTTTGTATAGGATTTTATTGCTTGCTCAGGACCAACAGTTCCAGTACCCTGCTGCTGTTCAGGTTTCTCTTGAGTGTGTGTTAGCACTGTTAATTCAAAGAAGTAATAAAACTTCAAAAACTGGACTTTGAGTTTACACTGTTTGTGCTTGGGAATTGAAATTTTTAAATGGAATTTGTCTTTATCACCTAGAGAGAGAGAGTGTGTGAGAGAGCAAGTGAGTGAGAGGCAGATTTTTACATATCTACATCATCATGAATTTCAAAGGGCTTTACAAATCTTACTCTTCCAAAATCTACTAAAATGCTGTGCTTTGCATATGATTATATGAAGCTCATTAGTAAGGGTACTAATGAGCCTCTACACACCCGAGGCAGATGAATGAGGTTCCAGAGTAAAATGATTTGCTTAAGGTCAGACTCCTGTAAGTTGACAGCAGAGCTGGAAATAGAAACCATTGTTTCCCAGTCCCTTGTACCATATTCCCACGGATGGAATGTGGTGTTTAGTTTTTTGTTGTGTTTTTTTTTTTTTTTGGATGAAAACACTGCTGTTTGTTCATGCTGTTTCTTTTCTTGTGTTTTCAATGTAATCTTCACAAATGCAAATGTCCTGACCTAGAGCTATATAAGGCCTTCATTAAAGCCTCTCCACAATACCAGTCTTCATGCAATTGTATGAAGCAGAAGGGATAGCCTAATTTAACAATTCCCACGCCTCATAAAATCATTGGCCTAGTTTCTTTAAAGTGGGTTTAAGCCATAGCCCCCAATGTGATTTAACACGGAAGCCACACTATTAATTGTCTATCTTCTGCCATTAAGGTAGTGAGTTACTGGAAAGTGAGGCAAACAACATTTGTCTTTCATGCACTAATAGCCAATTTTGCATGGTTTTTTATCTTTATTTTCAGGCTGCAATGGAGCACAGTGACCTTCCTCATCCCTTCTGCTTTGACGAGCTGTAATTGGGATGGGGATGAGTGTAGGAAGGTGCAGAACTGGTGCTGCACAAGAGAAGTCCCAGAATCATTGTCATGACTCTGTCCTGAACATGAGCAGCCATGCCCACATCCCAGAGGAAAACTGGGGATAGTGTTCTCACCCCGGAAAGGAGTCGGGCTAACAGTTGTTAGATGCCTAGAAACTCCTGGTTATACCCTTCAAAGGGCACTGTACCTCCATGATGGTGTGCTTTACCTGTGAGGGGTGAAGCCTCCTCTGTGCTCTTGCCCTTCTCTTCACTAATGTCTTTTCTTCTCTGCTGTATGTACAACACGCCTTTTCCTCACTTCCCTGTTATTGCTGGAGTAGAACAGATGTTGGTCTTGTCAACAATTTGGACCAAAGCCAATGAAAGGGGTTTTGGCAATTCTAGGCTTGCAGGAAGACTTGTGGCACAGTAAAAAAAAAGGAAAAAAAATAAATATATATATATATGCACACAGACATATGTATGTATATACATACATATGCATACATGTGAGAGAGAAAGCAAGAGAGAGAGCCTGCCAACAAGCCTACTATGTGAGTGTGTGTGTGTTTAGTTTTTGGCAGTGCACATGACTTTCTGCCTGCACATTTTATACCATTTCTGTGTATTTTTCTCATTTTGAGCTCATTTTAAGCGTGAATGTCTGGGGACATGAGATCATCCCCTGGGGTGGTGGTGCTGAGGAAGCCATCAGTACCTACAGTCGTGGTTTATCTCTGACCAGCCTATGGATCATCCATCCCTTGGCAGATGTTTTCTCTACCAGCTCGTCAAGCTGGTGTTAGTAACACTGGCAAGTGGAGCATATCTTAGCAGGTTTGAATCAAATGATGGCCACAGATTTCAAATACCTCGCATTGGTTAAAATTGTGGAATTTTTTTTGTAGGTTATCAGAAAACAGACTCCTTCTTCAATGCACTCAGACAATAGCAATAAAAGCTATAAAACTGTGTTCTTTTGGCACTATCCCATTGTAAACAGTGAACTACTGGGCTTAACGAGGCAATTCTGTACCATCACTTTTAATAACTGAATGTTTGTCTCCCGGCTATTCAGGTGGGCTATTACTGGGATTTAATATTACTGGCAATGTTGCTATATATTCTGTGCCAGCACTGGCAAAGAGCAAAACAATTCTTCCAGATAAGAGCCTTGCAATAGTATTTTTCTGGATTTTACTGAGAGAAAGGCCAGGCAAAACCTCTGCACACTTGTATTTAGCTTTGTCTCTTCCTTGCAGATTTTATTTCAAACACTGAAAGAGTTAAATGAAATAATTACAGGCATAAGCATGTTGATTCTAGCTTCTGTTATGGCAAACACAAAAATGTATTGACCTAAAAGGTAAATGTTGATTGAAACAAAAAACTGACGTCAATGTGATCTCCAAAGCATTCTGTATCTTGATGTTTGGCACATGAACACCATACCATATATGTAGTGTAAAATACTTAGGTTTGTTTTAAATAGATGTATGATAATCTGGTGATTGTGGTTCTCATTTCACATGTAACAATTTATGGCATGACTAATTCTGCTGAAAAACCCAAAATTGTCAGCAACAATCTGGAGGGCTGAGCAAACTGTCAAATGACATTGATGGGGTTGTCAGAGAAAGAGATCTGTATTCTTTGTCTAAATTCTCAGGGTGTTTTTTTTCTGACCAGCATGTTTTGTACCAATATTTCCTCCTTACCCAGAAATCTGCCGATGGAGATCAGAAGCTGTAGACTCTTAGTCCCAGTACCATGTCTTCCGCCCCTGTAGATGTGCTGGTGCTGGTTTGGGATTCTACCTCTCTTGCACCCCACAGCCCAGGCTGGGCCCTTTGTGCAGGGTACCCTACCAACATCATCCTTTCTTTCTGTAAACCGATGGACCTGAGCTCATATTTCACTCTGTCCCCAGTTTTGCATGGCCCTGAATTATCTCCTGAGAGTTCAGCAGCTCTGGGTAAGCTGGACTGCCAAGGAGATGGTAGCAGCAAGGTCAAGTGCTGTTGAAGCATCGTGGGTGGCTCAGAGAGGTCTACCAGCATGCTAACTGGTGGGTCCAACAATGAGACTTCAACTATGTGCAAAATGAGGGTAAATTTTATTTTACCCTTTCAGTAAAAGCCCTACTCACAGAGTGCAGAGATGGGTCATGGCTGATGGTGAAGGGGATGTGTGGGAAGCTCCTGGCTCATGAAGGTGAGGGATGGGGCTAGGTCCCAGACAGTGGAGGTGTATACAAGCACTGGGTTGGAGCCTGGGGATGTGGGTGTACTGGGACAAGAGATGGCCAGGAACTGGGATGATTGCCTGGGGGTTGTGAAGGTGGAACACGAGGGGGTGGTGTGCCTGCAGCTCTGCTAGTGGCCATGCTTGAGTAAACTGCAATTAGAATTAGACTTGTAAATCTCCTGAGAAACTCTTGGGAAAGTGCCCATTGTGATTCACAGGGCTTCCCCCTGTCTGCACAGCTCTGTGTGCAAACCCAGACCCAAGCCCTCGGTGCCCCTCTGGCAGGGATGTTTCTCCAGCTGTGAGATCTGCATGTTCAGCAGTTGCATCTGGCTCTGCCACAAAGCCTGCTGATGAATCTCAGTGTATCAAAGCCCTCATACATGGGCTTTGGCTTCCCTTTGCTTCTGTGAATTGTCTAAAGCTTGCATTTACTTTTGCGAGCCCCCAGCGTGGACCACGAATGTGGATAACATAAATGTGTATATGTGTTCCAAAGCAGCACCCAACAAAAGAAAGGCAAGATGGAAGACAAAAAAAAAATCAGCTGTTTCTTGGTTTCTTAAGATCTGACCTCTTACAGAGGTGTTTTTTCCCATTTCTTTTTCCTCACCCTGATACATAAGTGGAGAGTGACTGGTTTCACAGAGAGTGCTGATCTTGCTAACCCAGAATTAACCCAGGGTTATCTTGAACCTGGGCTTACTAGAATGACTTGATCTCAAGGCAATTTGGTGTGGTGCTTTTTCCCCTCTGTTTTCAGAGTATCCCCATGTCCCACTTTCAAGCATTGTCTTCCTTTCAGAAGGAAAGGAAAGAAACTTTAATTAGAGTTTTCAAATTAAATATAAAAGAGAACGTTCTCAAGCTGCAGGCTGATTCTGGCAGTTTATGTCTTAAGAAAGAAATTACTGAGACCTGAAGTATTCCCTTTTTTCATAACTTGGCTACATTAAAAACACAACATGTGTCTGTAGATTTCCTTGGAAAACGTTCAGGGACTTAATGAAGAATCAAGTAATTTCCTTGAATCTTGATGGATAATCTTTGGGTTTTTCTTTTAAAGGAAGACTATCTTTTTCTCCCCAAGTATTTAAGGTATTTGAGCTATGCAGTAAAACAAGGTCTCCATCAAGTGTTGTTTTTTTCTGTTTTGCAACTTTTTTTAATCTCTTAGCTCTGTTGCCTTCAGGGAAAGGGCAGACAAGACTGGTGTTGAACAGCAAAAGCCAGCGGGGGAATCCCACCACCTCCTCTTCTGGGGAAGAGCGAGAAGGATATCCAAGTCGAAAAAGGAGTAAATTAGAGAACTTGCATTTTCCCTCCTCTTCCAGGTGACTTTTAATGAAATACCTTTCTGTGATATTAATCTGTTGCTTCAGGCCACTGACCACGTATGTGAGACTGGAGGGGATCAAACCCAGATGCTTCAGAGGAAATGGTATAGTCCATGGTAACCCAGTTACGTGGTGTGGCACACTCAGGGTGAAGAAAATGGGAGAGTTTGTTTCCATAGCTGCCACATCTCTCATTTGAGGACTGAACATTCAGTTTATTAAGAAAGGATGGTGACGTATTATTTTAATTTCCTGGTGTTGTGCAAAGCAGAAATTGGGTCTCCTTGCATTTTAATGGTATGATTTTTGTGACTGCTTTTGTGGTTAATATTGCAAGGTAAAAAGCCTCTGGAGGCACTAGAAGGAGGAGCTTTAAATACAAAGCAGCTGAAAATGAAAGGCTCGTTAAGTGAGGCATAGCTTTTTCTGTGCCACCTGGATCATTGGGAGTGAGGCTGTCCCAGAGGTGGGTGGTCTTTCCCCCAGCTGTGGCTGGGCTTTGAGTTCAGAATACAGAGTGTTCTCAGGATGTTGCCTGTTGCTGGAGACTCATACTTATCTCCGTCACAGAAGACATTTATGACACTCTGACTCACTCCACAGAGACACAGCCTGCAGAGGGAAGGTAACTTTTTGAGGCAGTCACACTT
>NW_008691800.1:78236-79984 GCF_000695815.1 Acanthisitta chloris | reverse complement strand
ATGAGCTCAGCATCTCTGTGTCAGCACTTCTTCACAGCACAAATGATATTGGGGGTGTTCACCTCAATGGCAGAGCCTGTTCGGAGATGAACAGCCCAGCCCACTTGTCGCAATTTACCAATAAATCAAGGTTTCACATAGTTTGCAAACTGCTACTAGGTGATTCATCCTTCTCTTGGTTGGTGGGTGATGTTCTTGTTGCTAGACTGGGTATTTCCCTGCCTTCAATACTGATGCTGTGAGAAACTCATCTTTCTCAGAGCTCTTCTTTCTGCTGGCTCCTAGCATGTGGAAGCTGAGAGTTTGGATCCCCAGGCATGTCATTACTCGTTGGGAAGGATGACAGGGAGCAGCGTGGCAACGTGCTGGACATTCTATTTGGCTTTCTAAAGGTTCACAGACCTCCTGCTCTGGTTCTCACACAGACCCCAGATGCAGGATTCCTGCTTAATCAGAATGCCTTCCTCTTCCCAGCTTTTCAGGAAAAACTCAGCAAAGCTGCCATGTGCAGGTCAGCTCGAGGCTTCAGAAAGCTGCGTCAGAAATCATAGCTGGTTGATCAGTGCAATGGCAGTCCATTTTGTCATGGCACAATGTTGGCTCTGCCACTGGGGAATATGTGCCACTGGCACATCACGGTTGTATTTGGTGGCTAGGATAATTTGGCTGGAGACAAAACTCTGCATAACCGGAGTGAATCATGGGCTGCAGGAGCTATGCAAGCTCCATCTGTGTCTTGCAGGGTGAGCTTGTGTTTTGAATGACTCAGATGTTATCTTGTCCCACATTCTTTCCATGCTGTCAAAATCAGTGCTGCCGGATTATCCTGTAGATATCCGATGATTTGACCTAATTCTCCTGTTTTAAAACAAATCAATGCCTTTTACGCATTCTTGTCCTGGTATAAGCCTAGCTCATTTCTGCCCATTCACAACAAATAAGTAGTGGCCTTAAGAGCTTACATACTATTAACTTGCTGCACATCTGTTTAAAAAACTGATATCCAGTTTCTGCATTTGCAAATGGGCAGCATGGGGGATCCAGCCAGGGGTAAAAAAACTCTTGTATGAATTATTAATAAACCCTGTCTGTGCTTTGTGGTGGATGTTCCTATCAGCTCTTTAGGTGGAATAACATGCAATCACGTAAATATTTTAATTCTGCATAAGAGCTGGACTGACAAAGAAACTAAGAACAGGTAACATACAATCCAATACAAGCCAAGCTACACCTGTATCTTGGGTAATGCAAGTGTTTACACACACATATGTGTATATATATTGTTAATTCTTGAGGTGGAGTTGCTACTGTGTGTGATAGGCTGCTTGATAAATTTTTTGGACTGAAGTGGAAGAAACTGCTCTCTTATTTGCAGAATAAAAATATAATGATTTATACTTATCTCTTTGCATTTGCTTCCCTGAAGACATAGTTTGCTGTTTCTGGTTATCTTCTTTATTGATGTCTTTTGATTGGTTATTTTTTGTATTGAAGTGGTTTTTTCCATTTCAGCACATAAACTTCTGGCATAGCTGTGCTTCTGCTTTTCTTGGGAAATAAAGAGTGATTGGAAATACACAACTTCAACCCCACCACCGAGCCAGCTGACACCAGTAGAGAAAAGGCAGCAGTTAGTGCTTTCTTGAGGAGGCAGAGTGTGGCTTTGGCTGGGCACCAATGTGCAGCTTAGTTATGGGGAACCCACCTTTTGACAGAGCTCAGTCTGGGGGCCCAGGGCTGCACACAGG
>NW_008691800.1:65193-78206 GCF_000695815.1 Acanthisitta chloris | reverse complement strand
CTGCTGAAGGAGCACTGAGTGGGCTCCTGTTCCTGCTCCTGAGCATCACACTGCTTTCTGTTTCTTATCGACTACTTGATAAAATGTGGCACATGGTGCCGTGGTCTAGTAACAATGGTAGGGTTGGACTTGATGATCCTTGAGGTCTCTTCCAACCTGGTTGATTCTATGATTCTATGATTTTAAGTGGAGGTCAGGTGGAGGTGGTGAGGACCTCCAGAGGTCTCCACCTACTCAATCCCACACCAGCATGGGAAGCTGATGGAACCTTGCTGCCCTCTTTAACTCTCACCACCTCCTTGACACCATAAGCTATGAAAATGAAATTGGTAAGAAACAGTTGAATGGTCTATTTCTCTAGTGTGTGTAGGCAGTCTCATCTACTGGAAGAAGAGGACAAAATGCTCACTGGTACTCGTGTCAGTTTAAACTAAGCAATTGCCCACCCTGAGTCTCCCCTTTTTCCTTTTTTTTTCCCCCTCAATTTTTGAGAGATTTTCTTGTGATTAGAAACTTCCTTTTCCCAGCACTTCACACACTTCTTCATTTCTGGCAGGGCTTAATTCTCAACCAAGACATGGTTTGCTAATGGCTTATAACCCTAGAATGGAAAAAAGGTTTCTCAGATGGAAAAATATTTACCCAGAAAGACCTTAGCTTTAGTCTTAGAGCAAACAGGGAAAGTACACAAAAGCATTCTGAGTGCATGAAGGGTCATCCTTCTCCCTTGATAGTTTGCTTGAACTGTGTAAAAAATGATTTGTTCCTTATGGAAAATAGAAATGTTGGATACTTGAAGAGGCAGAGTGCACATCCTGCTACTTATGAGACAAAACCAATCTGTCCATAGAAGACAAGATACCAAGGATATCTCAACTAGTATAATCCAGACAGCTGAAAACATCTTTTGAAAATCTGTGGGAATATATGCAAAATGAAAGTAAAAATAACTATGCTGGTTTAGAAATGCACATGAAATATCTGCTTTGTGTTTCTTATTAGGGGCTTACATTTGCATCAAATGAATTTCCTTACTTGCTACTGAAGAGATCTTCCTAAAGGGCATGCATTTCCCCCTTATTAGCTCAGGTTAAGTCTTCCCGTTAAGCATAGATCTTTCCACACCTGTATAGGTGTTCTCTGATTCCTGTACATGCCTTGATTCATGACTCTGGGGATGTGTCCAGTGGTCCCCACTATAATGGCAGGGCTGCAGTGGACTTCAGTTTTATCACTTGCTTTGTATTAGCTTTTATCATGTTACTTTACTACAAGGAGTCTAGGGGTTAATAGCTGATGTTTAGACACATGGGGTCTTGTGAGACTGGGTTTGCAGGTGAGTGCTACCATTAACCTCCGTAGAGTTTTTATTTTGATGGTAAATTATGTAGATTTATAGTCTGAGTTCCCCAAACTCTTTTGTGATGCAGTGTTACAGGGTCCTCTCAAGAAAGGCACTAATGGTTTAGTCTAACAGCTCTCTATTCTCTTCCTTTCCCCTACTCTCTCTAAGACTTCCCTTTGTGGCACGGACAGGTGAGTGCTACCATTAACCTCCGTAGAGTTTTTATTTTGATGGTAAATTATGTAGATTTATAGTCTGAGTTCCCCAAACTCTTTTGTGATGCAGTGTTACAGGGTCCTCTCAAGAAAGGCACTAATGGTTTAGTCTAACAGCTCTCTATTCTCTTCCTTTCCCCTACTCTCTCTAAGACTTCCCTTTGTGGCACGGAAATTTGCACCTTTTTTTTTTTCGATCTGTTAAATATGCACTTGCATGTGCACCCTACGGGTCAACAAGCCTGGTCAGCAGTCCTCCACCCTGGCTATTTGCTACAGCTTTGTTGCCTTTTGGAACTGGGTCTGAGTGTTATGACAATATAATTCATCCATGGCAAAGTAATGAAAACAAACAGTTTGTCTTCATGTTCTGGCTCATGGAGGAGGGATATGCCTAAGAGCGGGAAGTCAGGGTTTACCTAAAAAAGGGTGGAACCCAAACCACAGTAGGTGTGAGCTCCACTCCGCTCCAGACTATTGCATCAGCAATGGACTTAATCCACAGAAAACATCTAAGGGTTATAAATATGAGGGATCTGGAATTAAGACATGCACAGTAATAAAAGTTTTTTTTTTTCTGGAAGTGATTACTGGAAAATGGTAGTGTTGCTAAGTAGTTGGTCTCCCTTCCAGCTGTGCAGTATTTTCATTCCATTACCTTTATTGTTTTATGAGGATTTTTCCCCCCTGGTTTTGTTTGTAAACAAGACAGCAGATGCCAGGGCCTAAAAACTATTAAAGATGTAATCCAAAAGCTGTGAAAGGTCAGTGATTATCTTGCCTATTAGATCATCTGACTAACAAGCTAAGAGTTAGGGATTATTTTAACACCTAAACCAGAGATTGAATAACTTTTCCATACATTTACAGCAGTAATTCTGGCTATTCTTTTCATCCATGTGGACTGGGTAGTTGATCCTTTGCTCCCTTACTCCTACCAAAGCATTTGTGAATGGTAATGGTATATAATTTTTAATGTGAAACTCTGACTTTGAAGGGAAATAAATTTTATATGAATTGCAGTTAGTCCCCCAGTCAGCTTTTGATGTTCTGTTGTTGAGGGGAAAAAGCAATATCTGAAAAGCTCTGGTTTGTCAATTCTACTGCATTCAGTTTGCTGAGAGCTGCTGTCCCTAGCCTGTCTCACCTGCTCATGTGCCTCCTGTGTCCTCGATGCATAGTGATGCCTTGGCATCTGGTGTGGTTATTCACTTCCATACTAAAAGTCTAAAATTCTCTGAATGTCTCCCCTACATCTCTCCATATGTAGATGGTGAGTTCTGATTTGGTCTATTCAAGTGTCTCCAAAAGAAGACCTGATGGAAATAGTGGTAATATTACCTTTTCCTGCTATTTTTTTCTTTTTAATTGGACAACAAATTGCCTAGGTAAATGATTTAAAAATACTTGTTCTCTTTAGCAGGGCTAAAACTGCGGTCTACAGGTTTCTCTGAGAGGGCAGCAGCCTTTTCTGGTTGTCAACACATCTACCTGATGATGGAGAAATGAATACCTGAGAGCTGCTGAGCCAGAGAGAGTCACACCACGTCTCACAGATGTTATTTGAATTGGCTGACTTGCGACATGTAATAGAAACGTTTCCCTTTGGATCTAGGGTGAATAATGAAAACGTCTCATTACAGAGAATGTCAAAGCATTTTCCATAACAGCCCAAATTTTGCTATGCTATTGCTCTTCCTACTTCAAGAAATGGCTAATCGTCAAGTTTGATTTGTGAAGTGCTAAACACTAAGCTGCTAATGGAACATCTCATGTGTTATGATTTCTACTGGCCAGCATGAGTGTCAGCAAGCTGGAGACATTTCATCTGTGAATGTGGTTCCCTCTCTTTATAAGCCTTTAACTGCAGAAATCCCCATGGGTAACCCAACCTTCACACACTGGTGAGAAGCAAGTTGGCCCAGTGTCTCCTTCCGTGTGGTCCCAAATCTGTCCTGCCATTACCCTGAGCAGCTCTTTACCTTGGGAGGTGTTCTTCCCCACCAGCCTGGCTGCTCCTACGTGACCGTGCAGAGTACACTGCAAAGACTTGATGTTGACATCAGAAATATGACAGCCCTTATCCGGCCACAGACTTTTTCAAAAGCCCTGGCTGGTGGCCCGAGTTACCTGAAGCAGTTACTAATTGTTTGATGATGACGCAAATGACAGGGTCCAATTTCAGCCCTGCTGCCGGCTCCCGGGCAGGAATGACCTGCTCGACTGTTATTGCTCTCCATATCCTGGTGGAAGGCAGGTCTGCAAATTCCCCAGGTGCTGTGCTCCTGCCGTAGGTAGGGTATATTGAAAGGGGTGTTTAATTTCTTTTGGCATTAAATACTCTTTCCTCTGGCCTTTTTTTTCTGATTTAAACATGAAGACTTTTCTCCCCTCCACCCCTATTATATGGAGAAACTGTTCCTGCCTGAGCCTCATTTCACATAGGCTTGTGCTACATACTTTTGTTGTTATCCAAAACTGTTTAAAACCATATTCAATGGCTTAAAGACTCCCCTTTTTGTTCAGGTATCTGGCCTAACTCTCCTGTAGCAGGCACATCGTACAAGATTGTTTCACCATGACTTGTGACCTACCACCATTGAACTGGAGTTGTCCTCTGCACCACCAGCAATATCTGTGGAAAACTGATGGAACAGCTGCACTTGAGGCAGTTTCATGTGTTGTTATATATGTTTTCACTTCTGATTTGCTCATTTATAGCACATGCCATCTCATATTATTTATGCAATTGTCAAAGCATGAGATAGATCATGGGGATTAGTGGTGGGAAACACTAGGTCACAGACTTGACCTCCTACCCAGCCTGATTCTGTGACATGGAGTGAGTCAGTAGCTGTGTCTTAGCCTCCCTATATAAGATGGGATAGTAATGGGTAGATTGCAAAGCTTATGGGGCCTTTCAGCCTGGCATCACCTATCATTCAACTCCCATGATTAGTGGGAGAGAAGTGAGGCAGAAACACCTAGCAGAGAATGCAGAGGTCCCCTGGGAACGCATCGTACACACCAGTGGTCTGCTGCAGTTGACTTGCATGGGGTCAATCCTCAGAGGCCAGCAGGAGTGAAGGGACCAGCTGAGGCTGGGTGAAGCATGCAGAACAACTGCGGGAGATACTTTCTGTGTACAGCCCTGAGAATATTTTCTGTATGACTTTGTCACCTGTATGTTTATTCAGTTCTGTTCAAACCTTTTGAAAAAAAAATGAAGAGAAAAAAACCACCGCCTTGTTTTTAATGGCAACATTTAAAAATATTATAAAACCATTCTCAGTGGCCAAACCACAGACATTGCCATGCAGATCCAAGAGCAGGTGTGCCTCCTGGAGCTACTGGAACAGCATCAGAAACCTGCTAGATCCCCAGTAGAAAGTGTCCTCTTAATTCTGGGTCAAATTCTGCTCCAAATGCGGTTGAGAGCAAAACTCCTGTTTACATTAATGCTTGCTGCCTTTCATCTATTGTTTTTGGAATAAACTGAGATCAGACATGTGCAAAGTATGTCTGTTAGGGCAGGAGGAAGCCAGCGATGTGCTGGGAGAGGTTGGGAATGAACTGGTTGGTATGTCCAGGCCCTTGGAATGAGAATTTCAGGAGCATAACATGGCAAAAGGCAGTCCTGGACTTTCAGCATGAAGCTGAGGTTATGGATTTCCATTCTCACTTCACATTTTCCTTCATTTCACCCATGGGCCTCTTTGAGTATCTGCAGAAAAATGCCCATGTTGCACTCACCTGTGGCCCAGCTCATTAGGCCATTTGCACTAGGTTTTGTGTTGCTCCCTGCTGCCAAATCAATGTCTCTGGGGGAGTCATCCCTGCATCTGCTACTGTCAGTGTGACCTACACAGCAAAAGAGCTCTGTGCTTGGCATCAGGCATTGAGCTACTCCCTTGCATTACAGGTGTCCTGCCATGTGCATGGGTAGGTGTTTATGCTTCGCTGGCTTCATGTATAATCATAGAATCAGAGAATTTAAGGGTTAGGATGGACCTTACAGATCATCTTGTCCCAACCCCTCCTGCCATGGGCAAGGACACCTCCTCACTAGATCAGGTTGCTCAAGGCCTCATCCAGCCTGACCTTGAACACTGCCAGAGTTGGGGCAGCCACCATGTCCCTGGGCAACCTGTTCCCTGTAGCTTCGTGGACTTCAAGCTCCAGTCAAACAAAGGTGTCTACCTTCTTCAGCTTGGGACATGCAGAATTTCAGCCATCTTTATGTGCCATGCAGGTTGTCCCATCCCTGCAAGAACAGCAGGTTGGTTGAATATGTTCTCGTATTGTGATGGAAAAACGTAAAGAAAGAAGACAAGTTGTGTGCATAGGCTACTACAGAATTTTTTTCCTACTTCAATTTCCTAGCTGTATAGCCATTCCAATTTTTGGGTCAGTGTGGATATGAAGTGCTAAGTCATGGTTAACACAAATATCCAGACAGATTCAGACCTTCCAAAATTCTTTTCTCTATTTGCACCCATCACAAACTCCAGAGATAATTGAGCTATTATTCAGTGGGAGAACTCCTTTTCCTCCCACTTTCCTCCCCCCTATTTCCCAAACCATTCCCTCTCACTTAAAGCCTTCCAAAACATTTAAGACTTGATACTCCAGAGTGCCAAGCACCCTGGCCCTGATTCAGTAGAGCACTTAAACATAGGAATAATTTCATTTGAAGTCAATGCAATTATTTGCATGCTTTAGTTGCTTTGCAGTGAATTGCTCCATATTCAATAGGGTGGAGTCCATCGAGTCCTTTCCTGACTGCATTGCTCAAGTTTGCTAGACAGGGAGTAAAGCTGCAGTAGCTCTTTTCAGTGCTTGCCCTGCTGGAGAACAAAAGGAAGCGGCACCTAGAAAGGGTATTTCTGGGCAGGATGGGGTTGTGGTTCACTAATGCTGTATTATAAAAGGCTTGTTCTCATTGTAGTCTTATCAGAGCCTGGGAGATTATTCTTATCAGAGCCTGCAACAATATTTTTATCAGCTTGAAGGATGACTCTTTTATACCAGGGCAGCTGTGAGCCTCTTAAGGCCTTTCCTTTTATTTGCCTCTGTGCTACACTTCTCTGCCTCTCTCAAATCGGCATTTGGCCTTTGATATAAAAACTCACACTACGCTGACCTTTGACATAGAACACTGTGCTGGAGGTGTTTCACACTGCAATATGCCTGGATGTGTAATTTAGATCACTGCCTCTTAGTTCACAAGTAAAAGTACATCTCAAGTAGGGCTCCAGTGCCTGTTTTAGGAGATTTAGCCCAGCAATACTCATTCCTGACAACCCAGGCTGATAGTAGAACATAAAGGTATGCAGATGTGATTTTATCTGTGTTACTTCAAGCTGCTAATTTGTAGTCTGGGGTGAGCTGAGAAGCTCTTTAGGACAGCAATATCCTTCTATTATGTGTGGAGTCCCGAATAAGACTGGAGCTCCTGAATCTTCCTGGAAACAGGTACTTTTTAAATTCTCATTTTACCAAAATATCTCCCCACAGGTTAGGAGAGCTGAAAGCAACAACAATAATAATAATAATAATAATAATAATGGTAATAGTCCTGTTCCATCTTCTGTGTCCAAACCCCCAACCTGGCAATATGCACATATTTGTATTTTCATATCCTAGCTTGGAAATCTTAGCAGACTCCCTACCCAATCCTTATCAGAGGAGTAGTGATGGGGTGGCATCAGCAGATGCTCCAGGTCTCTGTTTGTATTGCCAGGAGGTTACCTTTGGTGTCAACAATGCAAGGGGCTCTATAGGACAGTTTTTGCTATGCCTGTTAGTGTAAGACTTATGTGCATATTATCTCAAATGTGACACTGCAGACTCAGAGCTGCCAGACAGGGATGTGGGCTGCAAAGGGCTCCCAAAGTGGTCCCCATGTAAAATGCTCAGTGCAAACACAGAAAGGAGTTACATCTACACCAGTCATGGAATCAGGGCCAGAGTGGGCTCAGGAGCATGAGCCCTGACCAGCCACCCTGTCTTGCTGCCAGTGTGGTGCCTTGGCAAGTACAACCCTGGCACCAGGGCGGCAGGGGCAGTGTGTCCTTGGGGGCTGTCCCCCACACAGTGCAGGTTGGTCACAATCTCCTGGTTGTGGGGAGAAAGGCTGGCTGCAGGGCAGCAAGCCATGCTGTGATGCTTGGCTGATCACCCTGCCCCACTTTTGTTTCCTAGCTTAACCACAGTCAAGGAGACTGGCCTTGGCTGTTCATGTTTGCAGTGTAAATGAGGCCCAAGAAAATCATATGTGCGCTTGATGGTTTTTGTTTCATCACAGTCACGCTCCTCTATTCACTGTTCCACAAACAGCCTATGTGCAGGGATTTGTCTGTTTTCGCTGGGGCTGCAGATGTGGCAAGGGCAGCCATGTGCTGAGTGAATGCCCATGCATGGTACATACACATCTGCACATGCCTTGGCAGCTAGAGAGGGTCTGAATTGTCCCTGTCAGCAGAAAAACCCACTCCTGTGCCTTCCCTTTCACTCTAGTCTTGCTGTGCCACAAGCAGAAAAGGAGCAGGACAAATGCCGTGGTGAAGTGACTCACCAGGAAAATATAGGAAATGCAGGAAAACAACTGAAGAGAGTTGTCTGGAAGGAACCACTCCTGCTCCTGACCAGATTTTTCAGCAGAGATGTAAAAATCAGAGCTTGTTTCATATTGAAGATGGGGGATAGGTGACATGAATGCAAGGTGCATGTGTAAGGCACCAGGCTTGTGGAGCAGGATCATGCCCCAACTGCAGGGAACACTGATCCCAGTGCTGCCCCAGGCACAGGCATAGGGGCAGATGTGTGAGCATGTTTCTTTCAGCTGGGGCCACCTGTAGCCTCCTTGGCAGCAAGGGCCTGCATACATTTTTGGAAGTGCTTCGAGACTGTTTCTCCTGAGGGCTGTTGCTGTCTGGTGCAGCACAGGCAGTAAAGCCCAAGAGGAGCAGTGCAGGTAGGGTCCTCACATCTATGCATCCCTGTATCTCCCTGCCTAGGTTATCTTCCTGCCTATCCAGTCCATACAGGGATCCCACTGTCCCCAAACTCCCAGGGTCTTTCCCAAATATGTGATATATTTTGCAGGATGGGCTCCTTTCATGCCAGTAACAGTGCTCTCTGTCCTCTGTCCTCAGTGTCCTCTGTCCTCCCTACCTTATCCTCGCTCTCTGTAGGGCTCCTCTATTTTTTCTTTCCTCAGCATCTGGTGAGGGTTGGCTGTCCAACTCCCCTTCAGCAGATGTGTGACCTCCCAGTGGGCAATGCAGTGACTTTTACATGGCTATTCCTAGCTAGCCCACCATGGAAATGACCCTAAGGTGCTCAGGACCTGGGAGGAATGAGTAGTTTCCTTTGCCCATAGTGCCAAGAGGACAATGTGGAGGAAATGGAAGCAACAGCTAGTGCCAATAGAAAAGCCAGCTGTTGCATATGCCTGTTTTATGTCAGTTAATGCAATTATGCTGACAGCTTGCTCTCTTTCCAGCAGTGCCATATAGAGGGTTGCGCTGCAGCTGCTGGGCGATGCACCCTGAATTTAAGTTGCCTACCACTCCCCATATTTTGCCTGTTCTTGGTGATTTTAAACTTCACTTTCACCAAGATTCCCAGTGGGCCCCACTCTGTCTTCTTGTTCCTGCAAAGCACCATGTTCACAGATGGCAAAAACATGTTGGTGCATCCTGCATAGCCGTGCCGGCTTCTGCAAATGGGGTCACAGTTCACAGCAGCTGCACTGGGCTGGTTTTGCTCATCTTTGCTCCCTTGCACCCTGCAGCCCTGGGTTTCGGTTGCCAAGGAGCTGCTGCTGACCTCCCAGCTGCCTGCCCTGCTGGGCCTGTTGAGAGGGAGCTATGTTGGCCTCCAGGGTTGTGGTGAAAGAGCTGGGGGTTGTGGCTGGAAAACTCCCTGCACTCAGGCACCTGAAGCAACAACGCCCAGATGTTTGGTGTTTTGATTTTGTTCTTTTTATGAATTTTTTTTATACAGTCCTGAATTTATAAGCTACCCTTCTCGGTATGGGAAAGGTCTGTGTTGTGTGGGGAACAGGGAAGGGGCTTGTCCCTAATTTCTGAATAGTTAAAGCTGGTGAAATTGGCAACAGGTCTACATTACTCACTGTGATTGCATCTTCCTCTCTTTCTGTTATGTGTCTCTCCTCCACAAAAGCATGTGCCTGAGCTACTCAGGAAGTGGCTCGTCCTTTCAGAAAAATCTTTTGGTGTGGACTTCAAGAGGACCTGGATCAAACTTTTAAGGTAACTTGTATAGATTTTTAACTGAAACTGAAGTTTAATCTAGAAGTGATATTGCAGATTGATATTATCCAAAAGGAATGACAAAACACAGCAAAAAATCCCTGTACTTCTCTAGTCTCTAGCCCTGATTTAAAACCTTCCCTCCTCTTGGAGTTTTTGCTACAAGCAGCAATGGACAGAAACTGGAACACAAGGAGTTCCACCTGAATTTGAGGAAGAACTTCTTTACTCTGCAGGTGACTGAGCACTGAAACAGATTGCCCAAAGAGGCCTGTGGTATCTCCTTCCCTGAAGATATTCAAAAACCATCTGGACACAATCCTAAGCAGCGTGCTCTAGGATGACCCTGCTTGAGCTAGATGGATGGACTAGATGATCTCCAGTAGTCCCTTCCAGCCTTAACTGTCCTGTGATTCTGTGAGTGTGGTACCAGCTGTGCCACATTTTGCCAGCACCATTTGCATCATTTAGACATCACAACCCCAGACTTAAAACTTCTTCAGCCAAAACAGAAATAATTTGTGATCTGTACCTGGCCTATGTGGTGTAGCCATAAGGCGCCTCATCATCAGTGGTACATGCAGATATTTAGATTTGTATGAGCTTCACAATCGTATTTGAACCCTCTAAGTTGCTGGGGCACTCACTAGGTGCTGTGAGGGGCTGGGGCCCTCAGCAGTTTGCAGGGTGGAGCTCATCATCTTGCTTTAAAGTAGCTCCTCATGATTGTTCTACACTGAGAGCAGAGCGACAGTGGCGTTTCCCACTGCTTGTATCCAGGGGGATAAAGGGAAGTAAGATTAGTGGGAGTTTTCAGAAGCCTCTAACTCACCAGTGCAGCATAAATATCTTCAAGGGTTTGCCCTGAGGTGCTTCTTAAAAAAGCAGTCAGGTTAAAGTGGCTTTGGCTAAGTTTGTTCCCATGAATATGATTTTCCCCCAGGCACACTTTTTACATATACCTGTTAGATAAAAGCTACCACACAGTAAAAGAAAAACAACACACAACCCTCTTAATTAAAGATATCAAGGGAAGGAGGCTCCTCATACAAACAAAAAAAAAAGAAAAAAAAAAGAGGTGATGTGTCTCTAGTTTAGAGGACCCTGAGAAATAAAGCTGCCCATGATTACTATGGTGGTCCACCCTGGTTCCTGCACAGAGCCTTGGCTCAGTGAGTGCTGGTGGTGGGGATGCCTACAGGTGTGTGCTTGTGCCTCTTGCCTCCTCCACCCTAGACCAACCATTCATTGCCTGGTGATGGCAGGCATTGGGAAAAACAACTTAAAAACTTCTTTCAGTCTGTTTTCTGGGGCTGGTCCCTCTGGGTGTTCCTTGTCCACAGCCTTGTATCCCCCTGTCAAGGTTATCTTCCTGCCTAGGTTATCTTCCTGCCTATCCAGTCCATGCAGGGATCCCACTGTCCCCAAACTCCCAGGGGGTTTCCCAAATCTGTGATATGTTTTGGAGGATGGGTTCTTTTCATGCCAGTAACAGTGAAATTCCTCTGTCCTCCCTACCTTGTCCTCACTCTCTGTAGATCTCCCCTGTTTTTTCTTTCCCCAGCATCTGGTGAGGTTTAGCTGTTCAACTCCTCTTCAGCAGATGTGTGACCCTCAGTGGGCAATGCAGTGAGTTTTACATGGCTATTCCTAGCTAGCCCACCGTGGAAATGACCCTAAGGTGCTCAGGACCTGGGAGGAATGAGTAGTTTCCTTTGGCCACAGTACCAAGAGGACAATGTGGAGGAAATGGAAGCAACAACTAGTACTGATAGAAAAGCCAACTGTTGGATGTGCCTATTTTATGTCAGTTAGTGCAATTATGCTGACAGCTTGCTTTCATGTAAGCATATTCTCATGAACAAGCCTGAGATCTTGCATCTGAAAGCCAAGAAACTTCCGTTGAAATGTTCTGTTGACGATCTGGACGCTGCAAGGGCTTTTGCTGGTGTGTGATGACAGTATGGATCCATGAGATACACCTTTCAAAGTACATCAGTCTGGGACATTGTGGAGGATGGGAAAAGATGGAAAGGTGAGGGTGGGGTGCCATTACTGGGTAGGGACTGCGAAGCATCAGGTCTGAAAAACACATCTGGCTTGTTGGATGTGTAGCTGAGGTCTAATGGGAAGGGGTTTCACTGTGCTGTCCTGTCTTCCCCGCAGCAGTTTGTGCTCCCATGGGTGCTTTGGGAGCTCAGTGACATACTGGTATGAACAAAAGCAGTGGTCTGGTGCCTGAGTAGTGGAACAGTGGACCTGAACAAAATGACTGATAGAAAACAGAACTACAATAGCTGTGTGTGAGATCTGGAAGATAGTTCAGACCTAGAAAACCCTTGTGAGAGCGACAGCAAAAGCTTATCTTGCTCTCCCATCAGTCTGCTGTTCATGGGAACCCATGCAGCGAGGTATTTATTCAGAGGGCTAGTTGTGTAGGTGGCCGAGCCTGTTATCACAAAAATGAAATGTTAGTCATGAGAGCATACTTGCTAGACATGCCTTCTGCATGCGCCTTCTCGCGCAGCAGCCAGCTTTATCTCCTGGTGGGGCACAGGCCCTTGCCAGCTTGGCATGGGAATGCGGCAGGATGGGACTTGACGCGAGGAGTCTGGAAGGGAACGCGGCTCTGCCAGCACCGAGTGCTTCAGCTACATTTCCATGTCTAATTCATGTTTGAATTAATGCAGCATATATGAAGGCACTTACAGCTAACAAGTGGTTGTGGTTTTGTTTTGTAAATCGTTATCTCACTTTCAGATCAATGAAACTAACTCCGCAACCGACAAACAAAGTTAAGGCGTTAAGGCTTTCAGATGTGCACAGCTCTTAGGCTGGGTGCCCAACTAACTAATCTTTCAGTGGCTTTTGGAAACACAGATCCCCTCAAGGATGGGGAAAGTGGGGACTGCAAAACAGAAGTCCGAAATGACCAATCCATTGGGTTTGAATTTTCAAATCTTATCTTTCCTTGAGAGAAGGAGCTCTTAATGAGGAATCATAGAATTACACTGTGGTGAGCCCTGGTTTTATACAAGTGTGACTGAAACCAAAAACTTATTCCTCTGTGAGAAATAATAAGCAATGTTATGTCACTACAGTTGTGTGGCTGATAAGGTAATTTCCCCTCCTTTTGGCTATTCCAGTAACATTAAGCAAGTAACTGTTAGCATA
>NW_008691800.1:63280-65177 GCF_000695815.1 Acanthisitta chloris | reverse complement strand
GAAACCTACTCTGCTTCTAGTAGGTTCTCCAGAGCAGCTGTGAAGGAAGGGGCTGTAGGACTCCACAGCAGGGAGTTGTGAGGCTGTACTGAAGGAAGCAGAGGTGGCTTTGGTGGGTGACACATATCTGAAAACAGGTTTCACTGGCACTCTTATTTGTGAAGGCATTCCCATCCTCTGCCACACTGTTAATTTACTTACAGCAAAAGTTGCCAAGGTTATTTAATGATCATTTTCTTGCTACATATTGATTTTATTCTGTTGCCTAAAGGTATAGAAATAATTAGCAAAAGAGTCTTCCCATCGCATTTACAATGTAGTTAATTAGAAGTTTTATCATATAGAGTAGTCATGTGAGAAAACCAGTGCTGTAGTAACTCGGGTGTGCTCTTCCAGCTGATGTGAAATGGCAGGTTTCCATTGACTCCTGCTGGCCCTTGTTGTTTTACAAAAAGCACAGGAACATAGCTCCACAAGACATAGAAAACACATATGGCTTTTGTTTCATAAATATTCGGAGGCCCAGCATGTGCTCCAGGGAAGCTCTTGCTGTTTAAGCAGCTTGTTGGGGAATGAAGTTGACTTGTTGCAAATCAGTGCACTGTTCCTTCACAGTTTTCTTTCTGTCACTGTGGGAGGGAACTGGCAGGTCTGTGGCATTTCTGCACTCTTTGCATTCACCTAGTATTTAGACAGCCCAGGATAGTCAGTATAACAGTTTGCCACAGGCGTGGGGACTGGGGCTTGCCATGGTGATACCAAATGCTGAACCCTTCATTGCATCTTTTTTGGGTTTTTCCTTTAGTAGCATTGCTCTCTCTGTGTTAACCAGCTTTGCTAGAGTAGAAGAGTGCTTCTTGCCTTACAGTGCCAAGTCTCTGGATCAGATAATTCAAGCATCCTTCTTTTGCTCCTCTCTTTCACACTGTGGGTCCATGCAGAGTCTCCCACAGGAAGCTGACTGACACTGGGTGCTGTGTCTGGCTCAGGAGGTGACCAGCTGACCACCTGCACTGACATCTCTGAAATGGTCTCCCTGCGAAGTCTGGCAGTGTCTGGCCCGTGGTCCATCAAAGGGCAGAGTCTGTGGGGACCTTCCCACAGACCTTTGCATGTCATACTTGATGGTGACAGTCACTGATCAGCTTGTGGGTGTCGTGAGCTGTCTCACGTGTGACTGCTGTCTGTGAACTGTGCTTGCAGGTGCTGCTGGGAGTGGCAGAAAGGAGCTGTGATTGTGTGTATGTGTACACAGCAGAGATGAAAAAGAAACTTGCACTTGCCAGTCGGTACTTTGGGCATTGATAATGAGTCTCTCCTTGTAACTGAGTGGCTTAAATCCAGCTCATGGCCTAGAGAGAATGTTTATTCCTGAAAAGAAGGTTCTTCATCATGCTTTTCTGGCTGCAGTCCAACATCTGATACCTGTTTCTTAAATTGGGATAGGTACATGTGAATCCTGGAGAGGAACTAGGACTGGTGGCTGACTGAAGGTATGTCTCAGTCTCACATCCTCCCCAAGCGTGACTCCTGTAAAGCTGGGAGGAAGCGTATGCTGGCTTGGGTAGTGCTCTATTTGTAGACTCTCACCCCTTTGGAAGAGGTGTTGAGCTGGTGGTTCCTCAAAGCTGCCTACATAGAAGTGTTTGTTCCAGCTTGTGACACACAGAGAGCATTTGTGCTCTGACTGAAGGTATGTCTCAGTCTCACATCCTCCCCAAGCGTGACTCCTGTAAAGCTGGGAGGAAGCGTATGCTGGCTTGGGTAGTGCTCTATTTGTAGACTCTCACCCCTTTGGAAGAGGTGTTGAGCTGGTGGTTCCTCAAAGCTGCCTACATAGAAGTGTTTGTTCCAGCTTGTGACACACAGAGAGCATTTGTGCTCTGAAAGGCAAGAC
>NW_008691800.1:29488-63219 GCF_000695815.1 Acanthisitta chloris | reverse complement strand
CTGCTGAGAAAACAGGGTCTTAGCACTCAAAAGATCAAATGAATATGTGGGCTGGTAGCATGTTCCGGGAGAGGTCCCCAGTCAGCAAAGTAAGGGTAGGTGGAGATGCAGAGCAGGACATCTTCCAGCAACACCCCAGGGAAGGATATGAGCAGAGACCAGGGTTTTAGCAGCTCCAGGTTCTGCTTTCAGATCCTCCACTGTTAGGTGCCATAAGCCATGTGCCTTTTATTTCTGCAATCACTAGTCTACTTACTTGGCAAGTTCTTTGGGCCTGAGTGCTATGCACATTCCTGTTGTTCCCTGCAGCCTTTGATTTGATGCTCTTATAGAGGGTGGGAGCTTCTCACTCTGCAGAACCCTGGGCACTTGTGGTGACTGCTGTGCCAGCCTGCCCAGGGAGGCACAACCCAATTATGGGCTTTGGGGATCTGAATCGCCTTCTTGATACTCTGCTGACTACCTAGTGTTGTTATAAGCACCTAAGTTAGGTGTCTAAAATTAACCCAGGATTGTGCAGTGATCCTCTTCATTCCTTCTCCATGCACACACTTGTTTTTTACCCACATGCACATTTCTGTATGGCTGATGTATGATCTACATCCATTCATGTCCAGCCAAATGCCTTTTGACCTACAGCCAGTGTTGTGAAATGGCCCGTTCTTGGGTAACTGCAACATGCAGGGCATTGTTCTACAAATCTTTGTTGGAGCCTGAAACAGGGGCTTATTGGTTCTTTGTGTGCCTCAAGTTTGTGGTCTGAGATGCATGTTCAATTTGGTCAATGTTAGTCAGTACTTAAAAATACAATTTCTGTTGCATCAGTGAAGAAAAGGAATTCTGCTTGCCAAAAGCCCCTTCCTCTTAGATATTTATGAATGCCTTGTCTAGCACAGAAAAAAAATCCGCATCATATCTCAAAGCTATTACTGTTAGAAGTGACCTTTCCATCTCAATCTTGCATAAAAGACTCTATAACCTCAAAATCAAGCTGCAATTGTACAAGCAACAAAATGAATTGCTTCTTTAGAGAAGATTTATTTTTTTGTTTTCTTTAAATACCTTGCTAAGAAATATTGCTCTCACAATTATAATTTAAGGCAAGTTCACTTTAAACCAGCTGTGCTAAAGGAAGGTATCACTATTGCCTGCCTGCTGGTTACTGCTTCTGTGCCAGAGGGAGGCAGCTGCAAGAGTGACATCCTGCTCAGCTGTGTCGTGGTGGGATCCCTGTGAGCATTTCCCAGGCACAATCCTCCTGCCTAGAGCAAGCAGCTGGCCCTAGTGGTTTGAGGGTTTGCCCTCAGCACGAGTATGCAGGGCAAGCTACTGGGCAGGAAGACAATGCAAAGCCCTGACTCGATCTGCCAGCAAAACCGCTTGTTATCTGTATCCCACTGGAGATGAAAGCAGCCCTGTTTACCTATTTAAACTCTTGGAATTAATGCATTGTGGCTGCAGTATGCTAAAGAGGAAAGCAGGTTATAGTCATGTTGGGATGCTAAGCTGTTGAGCTGACAGCAAGATGTGGAAGTCTTGTCCATCCATGACTCCAGACTTAGAGTGGACTGTGATGTGTTGCAGTAAAATGTACCCCAAGTAGTTTTGGGCTGGAAACAAGAGAGGCTGTTTGTATCCCCAGCAATGGGAAGGTGCTTGATGGTATTTCTAAGTGGTGGATGAGGGAAAAGGCAGCATATCTTCAAGTGCCTGCTGTAGATAAAGTGGATCCTGAGCTTCCAGATATTTGAAGTTGTAGAATGACTTTGCATCTGATGGGAAGAAACACTGGTGCCTATGCTTGGCTTTCCATGGGCTGTGTGAAAAGTCTATGGGAAATGACAACTGAAGCCAATTCAACTCTTGCCCTTGATCTTTATGTATTAGGGTGACTCTTTGTTTCAGTGTCAAGACATTTCATAGCTCAGAGAGCTGCTAATCCCATTTGTGATGAAAACAGTGGTTCAGCTGCTAGAGAGCAGAGGTCTGTAGTTTCTCATTATCAAATGTATTATTTCTGGGGTTGATCTTTTGAGTCTATCTGACTCTAAAGTGCTTAGGAGCTAACACAGCTGAAGCATATTTTCCCCCCAACTGGTGTTCTTGGTGAAGCTTTCACAGTTACATTTTAGCAGGAAGAAAGGAGGGAAAAACACATGCATTTCCTTCTGCAAATAGCTAATCAGGAACCAATGGTCTCCTTGCACACCTGAAATCATCCTTCAAATGGGAGATTCCTGGACACCTTTATGGCTAGTAGAAGATATCATAGTTTGAGTCTGTTGTCTTCTATTCAGAAGTCATATGTCAAGGGGTTTCCCTTTCAGCAGCAGCCTGATATGTAAACTTTCAAAGCACACTTTGATGAAAGGTAATCATTATCACCACAGAAAAATATCCTGCTTACTAATTGTATTCAAATCAAAACTCTTCATGTCTGGCTGCTTTTGAGGGGAAAAACAAGCTGGCCATAGCAGACTGGTATCACATGAACTAGCTCGACACTGCCCTAATGACTTTCTGACTTGAGAATGAACTTTCCTCCTAAAACACACAAATCTGCAAACACAGCTATGAATGTAGCAGATGGAGAGGGTGCAATTCAGCATGCTACTCTGGATACAGATCTGCCTTGAAGAGGGTCAGAGCTTGATTCCCCTTGACAGACCTTTCAGTGACAGTGACGTGCATGTGAATCATGAGACTGTGCCAAAATACTAGCAGCATGGCAGAGAGAGGAATGGGTTCTGGCAGCAGCAGGAGATGGAAAGAAGAAAAAGCTCAGTGGGAAACCAAGCTCATCCCTCCACTGTTTCTGTCAGGGATGGTGTTCGTGGGGTTGTTGAAGGAGAACACATCTTTTTCTGGACATGCATAATATGGTTTGCAGGGGTTGTTGGTCAGAGCAAGGCCAGAAGACTTCACCCTGACTTGAGGAACTGTTTCTAGCTTTACAGTTCGTGCTCCTCCCAGAGGTGGTGTAAAATGCTCAGATCAAAACTAGATTTTTGCAGAGAGGGGATCAGGTCTTGCAAAATATTTGATCATTGCAGCTGATACCTCTGGGTACTTGGGCAAACAGTAGCTGTTTCACACTCTAACAAGAGATTCGGCAACTGTGTAACTGGAGAGAGAAGAGAAACATGGAGCAGAAGCCGCAGCACCTCCTGGTGGGGTGAGGACAGTGGCACCAGGGAGGTGTGCAGGGCAGAGAAGCCAGGCATCTGCAACATGAAATGAAAACTCAAACCGAACTCAGGAACCAAAGCATCATGGGCAGCTCCCATTTGCTCTTTTTTCCTGATTTGCTTTAGTAGCAGTTAAGTGAGCCTCATATAATCCTGGACTTGCTCCAGGAGCCCTAGAAACCTTCCTGACATGGGAGGAGCAAGTGTTGTCCCCCCTCACCATCTGACTCTTTGCCTGACATGGGAACTTCTCCTGGACCAGGGCTCACTTTGTGTCCTGCTTCAACCCACTAGCTCATCCTGAGGCTTCTCTCTTCCTCCTTTCTTCTATGGGAACTTTTTTTCCCATCCCCCCTTAGAAAGAGGATTGACAAGGTGCATTGTGGGCAGGAGGCAGGAGCTTACAGCCTTAATAAGAGGTGACAAATCCTCCCTTACAGCTCCTGCTGCTGCACTAGGGCTGGAGGTGATGGCTGCTGACTCACATGAGTCCTGCTGTGGAGAGGAATGAGGTGCTGAGCCAAGGACAGCATGAGACAGGCTTCGGCAATGGAATGAACCTCGCCATCTTCTCATGTGGGTGTGCAGAGCAATTCCCACAGATCTGTTGAGTCAGTCCCTTTTGCAGTGCTTGGCTGCTGGTGAGCTGCTTGAGGGCAGGAGACTGGCATGACACACAGGCAGGTGCACAGACAAGGAGGAGGAATAGGCTGAGTGTGAGGTGCCAGTATGGGCACTGCCAGGCATTAAAGGGCTCAGTGGAGCTCCTGCATGAGAAGGACAGAGCTCAGACCCTGCAGCCCCTTACCTATATGCCAGCTGCCCTGCTTATGTGTGCTGTGCATTAAATCCTGAAGCAGGGTAGTTCAAGGATATTTTGTTAGTATTGCCATTTCCCTGCCTTTTCATCTCACTTTTCCTCTTGTGTTTATCTCTGATGAGGTGGAGAAGTGCTTTGTGTGCAGGCAGGTTCCACCTCTCATGTCAGGGTGTTCAGGTCACTGGAAAGTGCTTCTGTTCCCCCAGCTCCAGCTGCTTTCTCCAAATCCAGTACCCATGGAGGTCGCTGAGTTTCACAAAAGGGAAAGAAAACCACAAATCTGTGGGTTTTACCTTCTGAAAAAGGCAATATCCTACACTTTTAAAATGCCTCCAAAAGAGGAAGTGACAAGAGCAAAGGGGAAATCAGTGATTACCAAGATGCCTGGCTTAGTTGAATCATGCAACCTGCCTTTCTGAAGTTAGCTTCCTACACTGCTGAAATCACTTACAATAAATGTATCTTAGAAAAATGAGTGTTCTTCTTGGTTTTTCTCTTTCTCTAAAAACAGAAAGTGCTGTTTGACAAAGAGGATCACCACACACTAGTAGATGACATTGAGCTATATTGCTGCAAATCAGTTTGAGGAAAAATTACTCAGCAAAAGCTCCCTTGAAATAGGTGAGACATAAGCACATTTTTTCTGCTTCCTAAAAGCAAAATGAGTCTGCACTGTGATTTAAGAAGTGGTGATACTTTAATCAAGGTTTCCTAGAGATGAGTTACTCTGATTGTCAGGGCTGTTTGCTGGAAGGCTGCTTGCTTTGCTCAGACCTTGTGCCAGCTGAGCCAGGTTGAGCTGCTGTGGTTGTAATCTTGCACAGAGGTTGTGCTCACAGTTTTAAAGGCAGTAAGTAACACTTCTGCCATCTGATGGATGCAAAGAAGTTGATAGTGCTTCTATGCTGGCTAGGGAGCAAATGCATTGAAGAGGGATCCTATAATAGAAAAATCCATCAGCATGTGGGCTGGCTGCAGTCAGTACAGACATAACCACAGCCAGGCAGGGAGAAGAACTCTCCAGGAACAAGTTTGTGGGACCATGGGCCTTGGTCCCTGACCCATTTCCTCTCTGCGCTTCAAGAAGCGAACCTGGTCAAAGTATGGTTTTAGTTTTCAGGTCAGAGGCTGATTTGGGGTGCCAGTCCCTGAATCTGTTGGGACAGGTTGGTCCCTAACCTGGTGCACTGGGGAGAAGACCATATAGGGAGCAAGAAGCTGCTAGATATTTACTTCAAGATGCTGGTGCCTCCTGTGCAGTGCTAGATCTCTACAGACAAGACTTGACTCATGGAACGTTATCATTAATGTTACCATTTTTGTACCTATCCTTTCTGATGGTTGTCAGTGTGAGGACTTGGTGCACACTGGCTATCAGTCAGACCTTGAGCCAAATTGGCTAATTCAGATTATCTGTTTTCTGGTAGTGTATGTCACAAGCTTAGCTATCCATGGGGTGTTTGTATCATGCCTTTTGGCGCTGATATGGGGCTTTTTAGTATTAGCCTAAAGACCCTGTGGGATGGGAGCATTCATGAGAAGCAAATCTGTGAAACAAACTTTCCAGCAGCTGCAGCTTCATGTGAAATGCTGGGAATGAGTCCACTGCTAATTCGCTGCCTGCCATTCCCAAGGCTGGATCCTTCTCAGCCAGAGGGCTCTACTCCTTCCCTCATCCCATCAGCAGAGTAGAGAGAGGTCACTGGGTCTGTACAAACTGCCTTTGAAGATGCAGAGTTGAAACAATGCTCAGGAATGTGTTAAATTGGAGCAAAAAGAAATGGAAGCCACTCAAAGCTGAACCAGAAATGGAAGAACAATGAAGGAGCAATGTAGAAACAAATAACACTGCCTTTGCACCAATCCCATTAAATTCAATACACTTTAAAGCAGTGAAGAGCTTTTGAAAGGTGCCACCAGGTCCAGTAGTGTGAAAGTCAGCTACGTGCAGGAAGATCGGGATGGATCATGTCAGAAAAAAACAACTTTAAAAAATTATTTTTATGCTTTACTGGATAAATTAATACATGTGGACTGGGTCCTGTCACTCTTTTAACTTTTTTCATCTTGTTGAAGTCTTTCTGGGGAGATAATAGACTTTAATTTTGAAGTAACCTGTAGTTTTAACCCATTAAAATATTCTTCTGCCCCGTTGCTGAATAGTTTCTAGTGATGTACTCTGAATTTCACGTACCACTGAAATTATTTCAGGGAAATTGCAAATGTAGAAATAAGCCAAAACTTTCTCTTTATGCAAAGGAAAGAAAATAAAAACAATAATAAAATAGGACTTTCCCAGGCTTATTCCATCTGTTCTTTGATGTCATTTCATCTGACATTTATTTGAAAATCTAAACATGCGAGCATGTGTACTTCTTGTGCCTGACACTGCTGCTATTTCTGAAGGAGAGGAAATGGTTGTTTCCCTATTCAGTTACTACTTTTGTTCTGATTCATATGTTAGCTGAGCTACACTGGATGCAGATCTGTCCAGACATTTCTCTTTAGTTATTCTCCCTCCTTTTCAGTTTCCCAACCTGTATTCTGGTTTACATTCTGTAGCAGGCAGGCTGCTGCTGTGTGCCCAGAAACCACAGGAGTGTGAAAGAGCAACAGACCACACACCACACACCTCGATATTTTTCCGAAATCAAGTCAGTCATTTTCATTCCCTGTTGCCAGCAGAGGAAGATGACGTCTTGTATTGTGATAATACTGAAAATCCCCTGTTGCTTTTTGTGTGAATTAGATGAGAACTGTTCCTGTTTGTGATGCAAAAGCAAAATTCAAAGGTCCATGTGGTGCAGCAAGATAAAGTTGAGTGGGCAACCTCACTGCCCCCAAACACAGAAACCAAAAATCTCCATCTGATAGCTAAGGTTTATTCTTACACACCTGCCCATATGAGATTGGGAAAGGCACAAGCAAACGTGAGTGAGTTCATGGTGGCAAACAGTGCACTGCTAATATTGACTTGGTATTTCTACCCATGAGCTGTAACACTTGGACCTGTGTCTGTACTCAACTGCATATTCTGAAACTTGACTATTTATATAATAAATAATTCTTCAAATTACTTCCCTAATTCTATTATTTAGCTTGAGCTAATAGTTTCACATTTGGTAATAAAGGTCCAAGACCTGTCTTAGAGGTGTTGGTGTGAAACAAGGACCTATTCTATTGCTCATTTTCTGACAAAAATCAAATTAAAGGCCATTTTTTCAGATATCTTGTTAATCAGCACCTGTTTCTGGTGAGGAGGTTGCTATGGGTATGCCTACTGAAAAGCATACAGGTATGTCTTATCCTGTATCTGTGAGAACTCTTCCTCCTTTCCATAGAAACCCATGTGCTCCTGCTGACTCACATAGGGTAAAGAGTTGTCTTGTAATTTTTGTGGAAGGGCTGCAAGACTGGGTCTGGATCAGAGGGAGCATTCTATGCCATTAGTTTAGCAAGGGCTTTTCCTTTTCTGGTCTACTTTGCTCTGGGTCAGATGGACTGGGAAGTCTTATAATGTCTGGTAGCAGTGGTACCAGTCTCCTCTCTTGGATTGGAAGGATGGCTAAGGACAATTCGATTTCTGTGCTGACCACAGTCTTCTCAATGACAACATAAGATATTTCTTGTTTTGGAAGTGTTGCAGAGAAGGTGCCTCTGCCTGTGGCTTTGCTACAGTCAGATCTCCTTTCCATGTCCCCATGCTATTCCTGGCATGATTGATGGGAACCAGGTAGGCATGCAGCCTGTCTGCCAGGGTGCTGAGCACTGGACATTCCAGTGCATGTGGAAAACACTCAAAATTTCTGCAAAGAAGATTAGGCTAGGTTGCCTAAGGTCACAGGGAAGGTCATGGGAAAAGGAGAAGTAAATCTAGATCTTGAGATGCTACACTGGTTCAGACTCACCTTCTTCCTTCTCTCTCCTCTGCTCAAGGAAGCCAACTTCTTCCTTTGCATTTTGAAACATCCTCCTTTTGCTGCTGGCAGAGGCCATTTCCTTCTGCATGGGCCTTCTGAAACAGTGGGGTCTCTGCTGCAGGTCACTAAGCCATGTCTGTCCCCTCCTTGTGAAGGCTGCTCATCAGTTCCCTCTTCTCTCCCTGTGTTGTCCAGAAGATAGAGCTGCCTCCCTATTTAGCTCCTCATCCCTTTCATGGTGAAACTGATGTCAAATGAATTCTGGCTGTTTCCCTATTGGCATAAAATTTGTTTCACTATATGCCCTACTAAGTGTCTGTGTATGGAAGAAGTCACAGCTGGATCTTTTCAGGAGATCTTGGAGTGCAAGAGGGATGAAACCTCATGCTGCCTCCCCACAGTGCATGCTGGGCAAAAACTGGTGGGCTGAAGCAAAACATGGGCTCAGAGAGGGAGTGGCAGCTTCTTCCCCAAGGGCTGACTGAGAATTAGAAGTGCATACATGACCTACAGAAAAAGATGATTGGCCATGTCTGTCTCACCTGTGTCACAAACCAAGCAAGGCTAAGTCTGAATGGGGTGAAATTAAGCCAAGTGGTATGAGCTTGGGATGCTTCACCAACAGCAGTGGAGCCACTAGAGGCTGGCACTGTGGTGTCAAATCTAAATATTCTTTGCAGTGATGTGGTTGATCAGAAAAGAGAAATGGAATGGATTATGGCCAGTGGGAAGCCAAGTCTGCTCAAGAGCATCCTGAGAAGCTGACAGGGGTTGCCAACACCAGGTCAGCTCTCCTGGAGCTACTGCTTGCAGCCATCAGAATTGCGCAGTGCCCAGATGGAGCAATGCTATGCCACACCTGGGGCCTCTAGACATTGTTGTCCTGCAGATAAATAACAGGGTTTGAGCTGCTGATGTTGCTTGTAATGTTGTGAGTCAGGTTTTCCAAAGAGCATGGTGCATGATGTGCTGAGCTATGGGAAAAACCAGCCCTGTGTTTAAGTGCCTGCTGGAGTGCTGAGCTCCTGAGAAATTTTGGTACCCTGCTGCAGGGGCTGCATTTCTTTGGGTACCATGGCTCATGTCTTCTGCTCAGGCTTGAGCCTAGTCCCTCTGGCTCCATGCTGTATTCCTTGATATGATGCCCCAGCTCTGGGTGGGATCACACACTACCAGCATGTCACCTTTGACCTCCAGCCAGCCTCAATCCTGGAGGATCAAATTGCTGGTCCTTGGCCCTTGCTGGCCTTTGCACTTCTCTGGGGCATTTCCAAGGGTTACACAAGGCCATTCCAAAACCCTGCAAAACCTGACAAGAGCCAAGCATCACCAGTGGCATATTTGAAATTAATAGAATAAGGTGAGTCTTTGCACAATGCTCTGTTCTACTGTGGCGTAAAACAATCCAGTGAAGGTTTTAAATGCACAGGAACTACTTCAGGCTCAGGAAATCCCTGAGATGTAAATTGCAGGAGGTTGGGAATGGATTCAAGGGGAGTACTGCTGTAGGTTTGCACTGTTCTTGTGCCCTTCTGAGACTGCTGCCTGGCTGGTTTCCGAGAGCGGAGGTGAAGTGGGACAAACTTCAGTGCTCCCATGCATTTGCTCCAGTCATACAGTGATGTGTGATGCTCATGGGTACCAACATGGTGGTGCCTCTGGGGAAGTTCCTGCCTGTGCAACTAGATGAGATCAGGCAGAATTTGCTCCCTTGTGTACTAAGCTATTTCTGCTTAAGACTGTGTGTTTATTTTTGAAAAGGGAAATACAGCTGTACAATTTCCACACTGCATCGATACTCAGAAAAACCACAGAGATGAAGCTGTCACAGGACAAACCCCAAATCTTCTCAAAATGATTCCAGCTGTGCTTTTCTTTTTATACATAACATTGTGGTGTAACATTTTCACTGCTTTTCTGTTTTGCTTTTTGTTTGTTTATTTTTTTTGTTTTGCCTTAGGCCATGGACAAGATCCAGTGGCAGTGGCCATTTTCAGAGCAAGTACTGAAAGTCCAGTGTTCCCTGCACCTACAACCAGCAGGTGAGTGAGGCTGCTTCATGCATGCAGCCATGAGGTGGAGATCAGCTGCTCTTTGGGTCACCCCTTTGGTCAGCTGTGTTTTCCCTTTCCCTGTATCATTTTTTTATTTCCCACTTTCCCCTTTTTTTGACATGACTTTTAAATGTTGTTGGATGGATAATGCAAGGACTCCCTCTCTGCTTTTTTCTCTTTTTTTTCCTTTTCAAAACATGATTTAAAGGTTTTTTTTCCCCCTGCCTCTTTCACTTAACACTGTTAAGATGATCTACAGTGAAGCTGAAATCTGGATTGTGGCTTTAAGGTATTGTCTCCTAGAAACTCTGTGAAACCAGTAGAAACGTTGCCAGAACCATCTGCTCACTACCCTGTGGTAACAGGTTTAACAGTCATCTGGTTTCTGAAGCTGTAATTTAGTTATGATTGAGATCCTCCTCATGGTCCCCCCTTTTCGTACCCTGATGCAGCAGCAACCATAATGTAGACCTTACAAATCTGCAGGGAGAGAAATGCCTGCAGAGGTGTCTGTATCACCTTGCAAGCTGCCACCTAGGGAGAGGTGCTTGGCTTTTTGGGCAGCTTATTATTTCTCTTTTCTGAAGAGAAGGCTGAAGTCCACATGGAAGCTATTTACATGAAATTCCTGTTTGTCTGGCTGCCACAGTGGCTGCTCCTTTGAATCTGATGCTTCTTTGGAGGGGGAGAAATGACCATAAAATGTCAGCAACCCTACAGGGAACTGAGCTGTTTGGGATGCCAACCACAAAGAGTGGAGAGCTGCCTGTGCCCACGTGCTGCATGCTCTGTGGTCCCTGCCCAGGGCCAGGCTGGATGCGCAAATCCTGCTTATGGAAATTGTGCAAATTTGGATTGTTATCATTTGGGGTGTCTTCTTGAAACTGCTGCCCAAAGGTCCAAGCTGTCTGCACACCAGAACTTCAGACAACCCCCTGCAGCCTTTCGTGCCAAGAGAGAAAATAAAACTCTTTAGTTTTGTTTAGATGGAGTAAATTGTTGTGGTTTGGGTTTTGGTTTGCATCTTAAAGTTGTGTATTTTACTCTAGCCTGTTTCTGTGAAATTAAATGAAAACATATTGAAACATCATCATGTGGAAAGAAGATCCCTCAGCAGTTTGGTTGGCCATAACTGGAGCATGAAAACTTTTGCCTTTCAGCCATTTTCACCCAGACCCAGGGTATTGGCAAAATTGAGGCTGAGCTGTTAGATGGCAAAGCAGCCCTGCTACAATTTTCCAAACAAACTTCGTAGTTGTCTTTGCAATGCAGGAGTGAGGGACTGAATATTTGTCTGCATATATAATAGATGAGGCACAGAGACTGTTTGGCCCAGCCTGTAAGCCAGCTTAAAGCACTTAACCCCTGCTGATTTCAATGGAAATGGTCTGACTAAGCATCCTTTGAATCTTAGCTAAGAGGATGCAGAAAGCTCTAGAGGGTGCAAGGAACTCTCTGAAGGACTGCAGCCAATGCATGGCTGCAGTACATGATAGCACTTGTGATGAGCTCTCAAGCAGAAGACATGCTGGGGAGAATCTGTGCTATGAGAAAGGCCAAATCAATGGGAATTCTTTTATATCACAAAGGATGCTGCTGAAAGGGTGAGGAGGGTAAATAGCTTAATTGGTTAAATGAGTTTAATGTACTGTATGAAAGTAAACATGTGAGAGGGTGAAATGCTGAAGCAAGATGGAATTTGGACCCCAAAATACTGTTTTAGCCTATTCTGAAAACCATGGATATAAAATGTGCAGAGAGTGGAAATGCTGCTGGCTGGTCTGTAGTGGTGCTGCATGACAATGTCAGCAGGGAGCATCATATCTCCTGAGTGCATGCTCCTGGGAGAATAACACAACATTCAAGAAGCACTTTGAGTTCTTTTCAATTCAAGTGAAATCTGAAGCTTTGGGAAACCATTTTATTTCCTTGGCAAGATGAACTGTTGAGCAAATGTGAAACTAAATATCCTGTTGATGGAGGGGAACGAAACTCAGTGTTCCAGCCACATTTATATTTTCTTCTGTTAGCTTTTTTTTGGTTTTTTTTCAGAAAAAGCATGAAGAAGGGACTGAAAGTTTAATTTGCAGGCCAGATTTTTGCATATTTAGGAGGCAAAATGCTCTCAAAGCAAGATACTTGTGAGTGTCATAGTTTTTGCTTATGCTGTTCATAATGTTTTGAACCCAAGTCATGTCAGTCATGATGAGATATTATTATTTCTAAGACACTCTGTTGCTCAGTCAGGAGGCTAAATCTCAAGTAATCAATAAATGCCTACTCAGGAAGTTGTCTCCTCTGCATCCTGTCAATGTAAAAGGTGTTAATTTAAGGAGTGTAATTGAATGAGGTGTATAGACTCTTAATGGAAAGAAAAGTTAATTTCTCAATTAAATTAATTCTAGTGTTTGCATCTCTTCAGGCGAGCTACTACATTGACTTGTCACTCTGAAATGTTTATTTTTATGTCATGAAAAGAACTCAATAAGAATAAATTTAGAGCATATGAAATTAAAACAACTCTTTTAAAAACAGATCAAAGCCAGAATTTAAAATATTTGATGTTGGGACAGGTTTATAGGTGTTAACCAGAGAGCATAAGCCTGGCAGATTATTCTTTTCTTTTTGTTTTCCTACTTAATGTTGTGGCTGGAGTACTGTGGGAAGAATGTTCAGTGTATGGGTAGAAGGGTATACAGCACATTATGGCTGGACTTTTCACCAGAGAGCTGTACTCTCATTCAGAGCCTGATCCTCAGAAAGAGCCGCTATCTTGTAGTGCCTTGACATGACCTGTGTCCTCTTAGTTCCTAATACGCACTTGAAAATCTGGTTTTGGAGATTTTTAAAAAATTCTCCCCAACCCCCGCCCTATGGTTCTTGTTCTCATAGCTTCTTAATCATTCTCCTCTGCTTTGGCTTCCTGAAGGGAGCCTATCTGCTCTCTTGCACTGGTTTCAGTCTGCACTGAAACCACAAAACTCAGATTAGACTCTTCAAAAGCTTTACCAGGCTTCAGGAACTCCTGAAGCAAATCTGGGCCCGTTTTCATGCAAATCCAAATACCTTTTATGGTTTCGTTTCAACTTGACATTTTGATTTTGAGATTTTTTTGAGCCTCTCAGACCCTACGGCTTTATGTGAAACCCAAAGGGCGTGAACTTACATGAACTAAAGTGGAAAAAATATTCAGATGAACCCACCGAAAGCTGAAACTACGTTCCCACAGTCGTGCTTAATAAACCGCTCTGTTTTGCTCTTAATTGGAGAAGTGGCAGCTACTGTTCCACAGCTAGGGGCTGCAGCAAGGCAGAGTTTCCAGTTTATGTGTAGTAAGTATATTAAATAGGGATCCTGGTAAATCACAGGTGTTTTATATTATTCCAACTAGGAGTCAGTAAATAGGGCACCTCCTCTATCTCAATATGACCTGAGCAATGAGAAGATCAATGTTTTCCCCTCCCAGGGTGTGCTGGCACAGGGGTCATGCAGGGTTTCTTGTCATGGTGGGTCTCTGGGTCTGTCAATTCCAGGAAAACTGCTGCATGTCCTTTACCTCAGCATGGCTGAGAGAAGCAGTGGGTCAGACCAGCTTTGGTTGTGGTGGGGATGTCCTGGTACTGGTCTGGCTGAGCACTTCCAGCATCTCTTTTTTCTCTTTTTTTTCCCCCTTTCAACACAGTGGCTGTGCCAACTGGCCATACAGGGCCTGGCCAGATCCTGCTGAATCTCCCCTGTGACCAGGTCACCATCTGCAACCCTGCCATGTGTTGCTGGTGGCAAATAGATGCACCAAGGCACTTGTGGTTTGGTACCATCCCTCTCCTCTGCCCCTGTTGCCCAACTTGCCAAGAGACAAGTGCCCGTGGGGATTGCTCCATGGGGGTGGGGATGGGAACAGGAGGAGAGAGGAGGAGGAGGTACTCCTTGACTTGAGTTTAGGCAGGGCTTGCTCCACTCAAGCTTCAGCAAATAATCAGGGACCTGGCTCTCATGGTAGTAGCCAGTTTGGCCCAAACAGACCCAAAGCTGGCTACTCTATGCAAAGAGCAGTACCCTCCAGCAAAGCTTCCATCTCAGGCACACACTGTTTCCAAAACTGTTCAGGTCTTTCTGAGAGAACAAGCTCATGTTGCTTCCCAGCCCGAGTGGCTGAGTGCAGTGCTGTGGAGCTGTGTGAGATGCAGATCGTGGAGGGAAATGGAGCTTACAGAGCTCTGGTGCCCTGTGCTGTCATGGTGGCTAATTGGACATCAGAAACAGCGTCAGGATCTGTGAGGCAAATCACATGTCCTATATTACTAGCCCTGCAACTCAAAAATTGCAAGGTCCTAGTACTGCAAAAGATTTTAGAAATTACAAATGCTGTTATGACGTTCTTGTTCCTCAGTTTTTCTCTGCAACACTGAACCATGGCAACTTTTGTCCATCCTCTGAATTTAGCTTATCAGTCAGGTACATCCATCAGGGTCAGGGAACTGGCTCTCCAAGGAAACCCCATAGGTGTAGGGAGCTGGACACTCTTGGCACCCTAAAGTTCTCTGTCCTTTCGCTAAACCCACTATGGTAGAGGAAAGTCCACCTTGGGTGCTGGAGTGCACAGTGCTCCTTCCCCACCTACACCAAAACACACTGGGCTTTCAAAAGGTTTTTTAACACTTGACAAAAGATTTATGATACTGTGATGGACCTCTCTTTCTCTTTGTCTCAGTGGTCCAGGCTGCTTTCACTGCCAGAAGGGACAAAGCCAGGTGCTCCCTGCAGCACAGGTAGGAGCAGAGCTGTGGGGACTGCAAACCAAGCCCGGGGGGTTGTTCTCACTTCTGGGCTTGGTTCTGCCCAGGAACCCTGTTCTACTTTTGTCCCTCAGGTTTCAAGCACAAGAAGGGGATATGGCAGACCCTCACTAAATGAAACAACGGGTAGTAGTGGGCTCTTACTTTTTTTCTTTTAGTCTTTTTTTTTTTTATAAATTAAAAATGCCCCAAACCTTAATTGATGAAGCTATTCTCAAGCCCTGACAGGGAAACCCCATAGCCTGTACCACTTCCATATACAGGCAAATGGTGGCATATGACCTTTTGACACTATGTTCACAATGAGACGTTACTGACTAGAGATCATGGAAAAACCACTGTGGAACCTGGGCTGTGAATGACCGAGCTCAGCCCCAGGTTTTCTCTTTCTTAAGAAAATGTGTGTGTGGGAGTGAAGGTCTGCCATTTCAAAGTCTGGCTCTGGTTTTGTATGTCTGTGTCTATGGGAGAACTGAGCCAACCAACACCTAGGAAAATGAAGCCTTTTGAAATGAAGCTTTCAAAACCATTCGTTAAGACTTCTAATGTTAATTATAAGATTAATATAATTGATTTAAAGAGCATGCAGATTGTGGCAGCCTATTAGGTATGTGCTATCTGCAGTTTACATATGGTTTACTCACTGCAAATACTATATGTACAGCGAAGCGAAAAGGTGGTGAGGTTAGTCATGGGTGGAGTGGAGCAAGTTGTCCTCATTAGTTATCTTGTGGTAAAAAAATACCATCACCTTATCTCTTCTAGGAATTTATTATGGGCTTGCTATTGCTCAGTAGCTAGCTTGTTTTTGTGTTCTCTTTCAATTTTTTCCCACCAACTTTTGCACTAGAGGCTCTGTTTCTGAGAGTTACCTGACTTCCACAACCATGCTTTCTCCACTCTAGGTCATTGCTGGGACTTGCTGCACCAGAGCTCCTACAGCTGGTAGTAGACACATAGATTAAATGAAACCAAGCTGGAAGTTGAACCTAGTTAAGTTTCTTACTTAGAAAGTATTTGGGTTTTTTTTCAATCTCTCCACATCATTAGCCCTTTCTTTGGGCTGTCCTCATTCTAACACCAAAGTTTCCTTAGTTCCGTAGCAAAGTGGTTGGGTCTTTTTTCTTCCCCCCCACCTATATAGACAGGTTGAAAAAAGCAGTCAGTCTTCCCTGGTCTATGGACAAAACTACTTACCAGCATCTCTCCAGCAATTTCTTAGATTTTCTTTGAACACACCTGAGCAATGATTGTGACCTGAGCAATTTCTTTCTAAGAGATTTACAGACTCCTTATGGATGGAGAGAATAATAAGGGCTCTGCTAGTTTTACTTTTGGCATTCTATGAGCGATTTTCCTTTAAGAATATTTGCCAATCTTTCACTCCTATTTCTATGTTTGACTCCTATGCTGAAAATGTTTTGCAACAAGAATTATTTGTCTGTGAGAAAGCATATGAAGAATTTATTATAAGAACGTGTTTGGATTTTTTATTGTTCAAAGCTTCCTCAGGAGAAGAGGTCCATTAACCTTGACTGCTCCTCCTTTTATAAATTTCAGCCTGTTCACCAAAATTGCATTTCCTCCTGGAAGCTTGGTGAAGCATTGACGGTCAAAACAGCTTAGCATGACAAAAACATGGCAAGGAGCAGAAACTAGGAAGATTTTAGACATGCCTGATTGTCATTAGTAAATCCACAGTCATTGCTTTTGCCATGGCCAAGCTGGCAACACCTTGGAAGACGGTGAGGTGATTTCTGGCTGAGGAGTGTCTGTTGGGGATCAGCCTGTCTGTCAAGTTCAATTTAAATAGGTCAGCAGAACAGATAATTTGATTTTTTTCTTTTCCTTTACCAGAACTGAGTTTCCTACAGGCTTCTCAGCTTGAATGTGCTATGGTTTTATTACTAGAAAATGTGGTGCATGACAGTTTTGGATGAGTCTCATGCTTTCCTTTGGATGGCAGAGCCTTATGGGGTTAAAATTTCTTAAATCAAAGCCACTATCAATGTTTCCCAACTTCTCTTACACCCAAATCACAGGGGTGCTTTTCTGTGTAGCTGATTAAAAACAGTCTAAAAAAGTTTAAAGTGTTGTGCATGTAAAACAGCATCTGATCATTTTACATTGGCATGAATGATTGCAAAAAGGTGGGAAACAGGGCAGTGTTGGTCCATTCGGAATGTTTTGATTTTTTTATGTAGCCTTTTATTAACATTTGTTTGGAGCTTTGCTTCTGCTTGGCAATGACAGATAATTTGTGTAATGAGAAGTCTGCTGGACATCAGAGTGACAGGTCAGGGTGGGTTCTGCTGCCAAATGAAGTGAGCACCTCCCAGGAGAGTGGGCAGGGAAAACGACAGCCTAGGGTTGTTTCAGAGAGGACATGTAATCAGCTGATGAATATGGCTCTGGTGTTTCTTTTGGGGAATATAGAAATAATGATGAGTAAGTGTTGAAAAGCAAAGCCCATACACCCTTCTTAAAATAGAGTACATGATTTATACTCCTGGTTCATTGCAACTGTGTTTTGAGAGGCAAGACCTCATCCTTTGAAGGCTTTGGTCATCTCAAAACAATGCTGTACCTCTCAGTGACATTTTATCCTGAGAAGAGGTCAACTGATGTACTACCAAACAGCACTTGGAAAGCTTAAGGGATGTTCAGATTGGAAATCAGATCTCACCTGCACATGGCAAATTGCTTTCTGTTTAATGTTTGATTGTGATTTTGTTGTTTGTGGGTGCAACAAGAGGCTGGAGATGTTTCTTTCTTGGTGAAGACTTTGCACATCCTATGACAGTATATTATAGCCGGTCTAACTATTTTCTGAGCAAATCAGAAGGGACTGGAAAAATAATTAACTGCCAAAAGAGTTGCTAAGGTAAGAGATGGAAATCTGTAGCCTCTGAAAATGGAAAATGAAAACTTTCAGAGAGCAGTGGAAAGCATGCATCAACTGAAACAAAGGACATCATTCAGCTTCACATATGGTTGACAAAAACTGCTTACTTGAGACACTTACTGGGTCTCATTTCTCCTCCCTGCTCCTGAGCACTTCTGTTTTCACTAACTGGCTGATTGCAATGGAATGAAGCTCCCTTAGCTTTACTTGGAAGATACTCAGGCTTTTATCCACACAGGGCTATCCTGTGTTACTGGGGAACACAGTCTTTTATTGCAATGCAAATGTTAGTACAGGTATGAAAAAAACATAGAAATGGTGTGGATTTACAATAGACATTAATTTCTCAGAAAAGTTTGTGGGGTTTTGTTGGTTTTCTTTTATTTTTGGTTTGGGTTTTTCTGTGTGTGTGTGGTTTTTTTTTTAAGGTTTGATGCTGGATGCAATGTATTTTATCTGACTTACACAAGTACCTTTGCCTCAAGGTTCCAGACATTATTTTTCTAGGGTGTGGATGCAGAGGAGAGGAATCACGTGGTTCTTTGTACAGCAGCTGCTGGGCATGACATGGGATGGCATTAGTCTGAGGTTGGCTCTGATACTCAGCCATATCCCCTTCATGATCTATGGCACCTACATACCCCTTAGCATCCTGGTGGTAGCAATGTCCTGTTCAGAATTAATATTCTTCAGAGAAAACTGCTCCAAAAGCATGTTGGTTCCCTGCAAGATAGAAGAACTGCTGATAGATTTGATGTGCTCAGAAGCAAGTTCAGGTACTTCCACTGTCTTGGTTATACTTTTGGCCCTCCCTGTTACACAACTCTGCTCCCAAGGGTGGAAGCAGAAGCTCAGCCATCTCCACATTCTAGCTCTCTAACCCCTAGTCACAAAAGAGGTCCTGCAGAACAAGTAGTCTTCTGCTCTTCTTTATAACCCAATGCAACTCCACAGTGATGCTATTCCACTGTCAAAGTCACTCAGGTGCATAAAAATTGCTGGGAAATGGCACCATCTGCTACCCTAAGCACCTCCTGGGAGGTCTTAACCAGCAATTAATCAGGGATTTTTGCAGACAGCTCTATGCAGTGTTATACTGTGCATAGCAGTCACTGAGCCTTCTCCAAAACCTTTTCCAAAGTAATTTTCCTTTTGTGCAGCACTGTCTCTTCACAGGAGTGCTCACCTTAGGCTGACATTCAATGACTCGTGGTGTCTGATGGGGCTGAAGAGCAGCAGACTGAAGTGGCTCTTTGATAAGTGCTAGACACGTAACAGTTTTTGCTGTGCTGCATCTTGGTAAGTACTTCTCTGTCTCTCCATCCCCATGCCTTTTCTTCTCCCTAAAATGAATGAGTAGCATGCAACATAGATACAGCTGGGCAGTTTTGTTCTCAAAAGCCCCCTGTCATCCCTCTCACCTGAGCATTTGGTCAGCAGCAGTAGGATCCCAAGTTCTCAGCCCACACAGCAGACAGAGCCTCTGTCGCAGTGGAAATCCAGGTGGTGCCTCTCAACAGTTCCTGTCACAGGCCAGCACTGCTGTACAGGCACATACCTACCACATGCCTGCAACCAGGTCATGATGTGCTTCTCCCTAACCTACTTCCAGAGTGGGTGAAACCTGGTTTCCCACAGCTCTGCACCTTGTGGTTCGCTGTGCTGGGATCTGGAACAGAGCAGGCACCAGCCAATGCGGTTCCTGCACTAGAGAAAATCTGGTGAAGGGTCCAGAGATTAAGTCATATGAGGAGTGGCTGAGGAAGATAGGGTTGTTTAGCCTGGAGAAAAGGAGGATTGGGGAGACCTCATTGCTCTCTACAATTATATGAAAGGAGGCTGTAGCAAGGTGGGGGTTGGCCTCTTCTCCCAGGCAACTAGAAACAGGATGAGAAAACATAGCCTCGAGCTGCACCTGTTTCAGGCTGGACATCAGGAAGAATTTCTTCACAGAAAGGGTTGCCAAGCATTGGAATGGGCTGTCCAAGGAGGTGGTGTCGTCACCATCCCTGGAGGTGTACAAGAAATGAACTGCTGTGGTGCTGGTGGTGCAGCTGGGAAGTGGCTGTGATATAGAAGAGACATCAGGGAGACATTACAGGGAGAGGTAGTTGTTCCACATAGGCTGGGTTTTCCTTGCCTGTGTGTTCAGCAAGCTGTCTTTCATTCAGACAAATGCCTGAATCTGTTTGGCTGCAAGCATTTATTTCCATAGTCAGTGTGCTATTATTTATTGATCATTATTCATACTTTTTCTTTCAGAACATCTCAGTCAGAGAGCCAGAAATAATGCTGCCGTTACAAAACAATTTTCATGAATTGTAAACAGTTGAACAAAGCTGTTTGCAAGCAACTGTAGGGCTCCAAGCTGTTTTGACATCCCAAAGGCAGAAGAAACTGAATAACTGACATGTTCTTGGAAATCAGGACTGTCCCACAAATGAACTACAGACAGCAAAATATTTGCAAAGCAGTTCCTTTCAGTCTTTTCAATAACTAATTTCAAAAGACTCTAGTGTCTTGCTTTATAAATCTGAACTGAACTGTAAGCTGAACTCCACTAGCAATTTTAAAGGATTTTTAAAAGAATGCAAGTGGTTTGGGAGCCTATCATGTTAATTTAGCAAAAGAACCAGAAGGTGCATTTCATGTGGATTGGTCACTTAGCATGGGTGCCCAGGGCTCGTGTAATTGTGACTTTACCACCACGGCAGCTGCTACACAAGCTGTAGTTTAACCTTGTCAGTAAAGCTCCAATCCTCAGCCAGGGGTTACCTATGCCACAGGCTCTACAACACCACATGAAGTTTGCTGCGGGATGCAGGGAAATTGCCTGGCAAAGTGCTTTCAGCAAGGAAATTGACCTTTGCCTCTTAATTTCCTTGTTCCCAGAAAAATATCCACAGGGCTGTTCTCTTTTCTCTGTCTTAGAAGACAGAAGGTTTAAGGGGAATAAAATAATACTTTTGATAGTAAAAAAATACCTTTTCTTGTGGCCCAGGTTCACTCATCCTCTTTAGCATGTTGTTGAGGGGGACAACTCACATGTTTTAATTCAAATCTTTTGTTGAAGGACTGAGGCTGCATGCAATGGGATGTTAGCCAGATTTTCTCTGCCATGGATGCCACACAAAGTCCTGCCCACCACCATGTTCCAGCTACCAAAATACCACCAGGGCTCTGAGGGCTGTCACCAGCTGCTCCCCACAGTAGTGGGTATGAAATGTGTAAATTTCCTGTATCAAGAGTTGTAAGTTATTTCACAGTGCCTCATCTGATTGCAAATCTCCCTTGCCTCTTTTCCCTCTGGAAGGTGGTTGTCCATATTGTTGGGATGTATAACAAAGGCTGTTTTGTCCAGCTCTCCCTGCCTTAATTAATGGATTAGGACTGGTGTGGGATGAAACAGAGTAGGCTCGAACAAGGTTAGTAGCTTGCTCTGGATGCATTTGTTCTTTTTATAAACTAGAAAAAGGTTGAGGGAGCTTGGATTGCTAGCACTGCCTGTTGAATATGATTCCTTTGATGTTACACGGAGTAGCAGTAATCTAGGCAAGGATCAGACATGGGGTCTTTCCCCAGTGGAACAATAACCCCATTAATTCACACTGCTGATGCTGATGTTGTGGGCTCATCTAACCTCCTGTGAGATACCCAGTTCTATGAATAATCTCATTGTGGTTCTTTACCTCCACCTCATTACCTTTTAACAGGGAATAATGACACAGTTTGGATACTTTTGTATGAGATTGCCTGCATGCACCACTAAGTTCGTAGAGTGGTTGATTTAGTTTTTTTAGCTTTGCATGATTCACGTCTATTTTATTTTCCTCGTATGAAAGCTCTAGTGGATACTGTCTGGAGCATAGCAAGAAAAAATATTTGGATATTACTTAGGAAAATGAATGACATTGCAAAACTCCCAACGTTACAGCTGGAACAAAATATTTCCATTTTGCATGTTTCTGTTCCCCTTTAGGAAAATCTCAGCAACTTCCGTTCTCGTTGTGAGTTGTATGGAGGAGAACTGGTGAAAAAACTCCTCAGCATAAAACACACAAATGCTTTCCATGGAGAGGAATAAAATCAGATGATTTTGGGGAAAGCAGCTGAAAAATCCTCTCAGACCTTCTTTTTCCTTTCTTCTGATGAGAATCCAGGCCATAAGCCAAAAGTACTGTTTGTTCTCAGGCTAAATATAAGTCCCAAGAGGGCAACTGGTTTTGGACCTTAAAATCCTACACTCTTCCTGGATACTCTGGCAGTATTTCTGGGTCTGAGGAGGAGATGTGGTGCTCTGGGCATTGCAGTGCATCCATCATGGCAGGAGGACCAGGCATGCTGGAAAGCCTGAGCCATGTTCTGTGTTCTCCTCATTCATCGCAAGGGAGAGAAAGGACTCTAGATGTGTAAAATAAACAACGTACTGCAGGCTGAATCACACTGGCTTGCAAGGAAAGAGGAAACTGGCATTATTCAATTAATTATTTTATATAGCTTTGGTTACCCATGCTCCAGAAGGATTAATTAATTAAATGGTTACAATGAGCAGAATGTCATGTCTTCTGTTGGAAGAACCGTGAAAAGAAGCTGGCTTCTGAAACTGGAGACATTAATAATGGCTCTTTATAAATATATTTTTGGGAACAGATAGAGAGGGAAAAGGTCACAGAGGGAGAAGAAGTATTTAAGTCAAATGACAGTACTGGCACAAACTCAACCCAACTGGCTAAAAATTGGTCACAAGGGAGCTTAGGCTCGAAATTAGTCAAAGCATTCAAAGACTAAAGTTCTGGATCAGTCTCTCAAGCAGTGTGATGGGGACAAGGACCTAAATCCTTTGTAAAATGGAAGGTACCAAGTTATTGAAGTGACTGTGCAGCAGAGGAAGAAAATTCTTAGTAACAAACAAGATGTCCTCAGATAATCATTAACTAGCAAGTCCAAAAGGATTGGAAAGAAGAGTCGATTGCCATTCACATCGCCCTGTATTAAACCCCTGCTCAGGTGCCTCTGCAGCAGGGATGTAGGAGCCACACTTTCCTCACAACAGTATCCTGAAGGTTGGCTATGGATAGATAGTGACAGGATGTATGTTGAAGTAAGAAACCGGTCATGTTCAGTGCTCTGGTAGAGGGATGTTGCACCCCTTTTGTGTCCTTGAGTTTAGTCTCTGGATTTCGAGATGAACAGGAAATTTCCTACAAGCCAAGTGAGCAGTGCTTCCTTCCTGCCCTCATGCAAGGCATGGTCCAACTCCAAGGTCTTTGTGGAAACTCACCATGGTAGCCTTCTTGCACCAGCAGTAGAAAGAAACACAAATTTTTGGGGAGTAACTTATCTGACTTATTTTACATATTTACTTTGGAATGAGACAAAGAGTGTTCCAAAAATATATATCCCTTTTTGTTGCCCATACTGGGAACAGAGATGGGCAGTTACGTGCCAGAGGAATCCTTTTGTCCTGAGGACAGGGTATGTCAAGGAGAAGAAAGGAATTTTTTTTCGCAGAACAGTTGCTCTGGTGAGTTCCCAGGGAAACAAGCATTTAAGATGGGAGAAATTAATCATCACTTTCCCTGGTTATTCAAAACTTTCATCAGCTTTCAACTCATCAGTCCCTCTCCTCTGACTTCCTTGATGGATGTGAGGCAGAGCTTTATCACCAACCTTTGTGGAAGGACAACTGAGCTAACATGAAAGTAGTTTTCTGTGTGTATGTCTGCTTGTGGTTAGCACTGCAAAACAAGACAACAAGGCTTGCAGCTTTTCTGAAATACTCTCATTTACATCATGATGTGCTGCCCAACTACTACAGCGTTCTTTTATGGCACTTGCCTTTTTAGATTGTGGTGTATCTTAAATGTGTGAATGTTTATTTGTGTGTACGTGACATGCAAGTGCAAGCCTTTACTGTGGTATGGGAAAAGGAAGTGTATTGTGTTTGCCCATTTGAAGAGGAGAGTGTTGGTTTTTTTTCTCATAGGAAGTAATCTTGCTTTGTAAGCATATTTCTTGTAAGTAGGTATGCTGGAAATGTTTATACTTCACTTTCAAAAAGTAAGCTACTGTGAATATAATCTCAGTTATACAACACCTGCATGACTGCATTATCACTTGAACTGATGTGGGAATTATTTTTAAAATCATCTTTGCCTTCTGGTGTAATAACTCTCTTTCTCAGGCACCTGAGAGATGTACCTGCGTGAGTACACATCAGTGAGGTTGAACGTAACTGGAGCGGAAACAAGGAGATTATTTATGTCTCAATTACAGCACTGAGATAGAATTATGAATTAAAGCAACCCAGAAGCCTCCTGAGGTTCTTTCATTGCCTCTTTGTGTTGATCTCCTGCCTATTCTGGAATAGCAGTAAGCTGTACTGTGAGGAAGCTGGCAGGAAGTGGCCTCAGTCTACCATTAGGTTAGATGTGAACTTGTGAATCAGAGTCACAGACTGGCATATTGCTTACTCCTGTTTGTAGACAAGGCAGCAAATGTGGAATAATCATAGAATCACAGAATGGTTTGGGTTGGAAGGGACCTTAAAGATCATCTAGTTCCAATCCCCCTGGCATGGGCAGGCACACCTCTCCTAGTCCAGGTTGCTCAATGCCCCATCCAGCCTGGCCTTGAACACTTCCTGGAATGGGGCATCCACAGTTTCCCTGTGCAACCTGTTCCAATGCCTCACCACCTCACAGTGAAAAATATCTTGCTAAATTCCCCCTCTTTCAGTCTGAATCTGTTACTCTTTAACCTATTACTACAGTTCCTGATGAAGAGTCCCTCTCTTGGCTCCCTCGTAGGCCCCTTTCAGGTACTGGAAGGATGCTATGAGGTCTCCATGCAACTTTCTCTTCTGAGTGACATTGTGTATGTGCTTGTATGGGCAAGTGTGGGGTATCGTGCTTCTGCCCAGCAGTAAAGGTGTTTTGTTCTAGCAGAAAGCATTTTCTAATTTGAGTACATTTCTTTTGTCCTATGTAATACAGCCTGCTGAAGTAGGAAGGAGTAACCTGCAAACATAGATGTAACAAAGATAGATATAACTGTCTACATCTGTGAATTAACTCTGTCCAGAAGCTGTTCAAGTGCCAGTCATTTCCCCAGCGAAATTATTCTCTTGGCTTTGCTGACTCACAACTCCATCCACTGTGTCTGAATGTGTTTGCACTGGATCATGGAGGGCTCAGCCTGGGGAGGGGTGGGTGAAGGGAGAGAAAAACAAAGTTTCTACCCCAGCAAAAGTGATATATTAATACAAAACCTCAGCCTTGATTTATAGCCACTGCCACCAATTGGTTACAGCTGTTGTTAGAAGAAGGATTACATTCAGCCCTTGCTCTTTGAAGTTAAGAACAAATCCATTCCTTCAGCTGATTGTTGTGTGGAAGTAAGGTGGAAAACCATGCATGTCTCCAGGAAGCAGCTCTTTGGGACAGCATGGCAGACCCATCCCTCCTGAAGCACACATCAGTAGTTCTCAAACTGGCCTTTCACCTATCAGGGAGACATGGTCTCCTGCACCAGCTTTGCCTTCAGCCACACTGGGCAGCAGTGGGAGCATCACGCCTTTCCCAGGACTCCTGCCTATGATATTTCCCCCCACAAAAATCCACATAGCTGTGGAAGGTCTGGTCTCCTATTCAGCTCTTCAGCAGCAAGGAAGGAACCCAGGCTTAAAACAAAACTTTTGGAGTGTTATGCAGTCAGAAGAAATAAATCCTGAATGCTGCCCAAGGTAGAATGCTGCTGCTCTTCAGAAACATGATTTTGCCTGGTGGCCCTCAGCTGCTCAACCCATGTAGACCCATGTCAAGGTGGTTCTGCCCTCTCCCTCTTTGAATTAGGATTCAGGATGAGAAAACACATCCCTTTCCTCCAGAGAGATCTTTACTTTGAAACCATTCTTTTTGTTATCTCAGTCTGTCTGGCCTCTCTCATAGCTGGCTTGGACAAGGCAGCCTGTGCTCCACCATTGTTATCCTTCGAATAAAACACAGTTATCAGGATTAAGTTGCTTTATGCCCTTACTGGAGTTTTACACTCTGATCTGGAAGTTATGTTACAAAGCAAACATTGTAGAGAAGGTTATAATAACATGGTGGGGATTTCAGTTTGACACAGACATATCTCTGCTGTTCGTCACAAGATTATCTAATCTCCCAATGTCCACCTATAATCTCATCAAATGAATTTCACTGTTTTGATTGCTTTTAAAACAAAACAGCCATTGTGTAATAATCTGGGTGTGTGTGAACTAACACTTCTTGAGCTCTTGAGGCAGGGAGCAGAAAAAGAGAAGGCGTTTAGAAACTAGATTGGTGAAGCCTTCTGTGGTTTAACCAGCAGAACTGCATATAGAGAACAATGAGGTACATTGTGAGCACTGGAATGCTCAGTGAAATACTGTTTAGCAAAGTATTGTCACTGTCACTTCATGACCTATTAGCTTCTGCCCTACTGGTTCAAGAAGGCATAAAAGCCAAAGGGCTGCTCCCATACAGGATATTTTTGGGCTGCCAGTCATCCCATGCAGGGAAGGTGGGTACAGGAGGTCTGATTACAGGTATGTCCCATGCATGGACTGCTCCTGAGGTTTGGGCCAGGGCCTGCTGCAGGAAATGGGACCTTAATGTGCCCTCGTAAGCCCTGCACAGGCTGCATTTACACCAAATCAGCCAGCATGGCTCTGTGCCCACACAGCACTGGGCAACCTCTGTGCTGTAGCTGGCAGCACTGGTCCCAGTAATTTTGAAAAGGGCAAGTGAGTGAGCAACCATCCTATGCTTCCCTCAAAAGATACCCTGGCACTGTTCTGATGGGGCTGTTCTGACCAAATTGCAACTTACTTGCTTTCAATCGCAGCTAATTCCAACTCCTGTAAAACATACAGCCTTTCTCTTTGCTTCCACACTGTTAACAGGTGAAGCAAGTTTCTATTTGTAACTGTTTTCATGGGCTCTCTTGCTAAGGACTTTCTACATCTGTTGCAAACAGACCAGACAGTGAGGGTAAAAGTTACCCTTATTTTGCTGTGGTTTTAGCCATGGCTTCTCACCTTTCTTCCTATTAAGCCATTGTGCAATTCACTTTTTGGACTAAAGTACAAATAGGAGGAGGCATTAATCAGTCCAACCACTTGTCTCTGCTATCTGACATAGAATAGTTTGGGTTGGAATGGACCTTATAAAGATCAACTAGGTCCAAATGGCAGGGACACCTTCCACTAGACCAGCTTGCTCAAAGCCCCATCCAACCTGACCTTGAACATTTCCAGGGATGGGCTATCCATGGCTCCTCTGGGCAATCTGTTCCAATGCCTCACCACCCTCACAGTAAAGAATGTCTTCCTAATATCTAATATAAACCTACTCTCTATCAGTTTAAAGTCATTCCCCCTTGTCCTGTCACTACATGCTTTTGTAAAAAGTCTCTCTCCAGGTCTCTTCTAGGCCCCCTGAGCTAGTGGAAGTCTGCAATTAAATTCAACCCGGAGCCTTCTCTGCTTCAGGCCAAATAACCCCAACTCTCCCTGCCTTTCAATCCCAATTCTCAGCCTTTACAAGCCAGGTAAATAGATAAATAGGCTTTGCAATCTAGTTCAATTGGAAAGATTTGCTTTTAAACACAAACCCAAGTGTAACAGAAGTTTGTCTGAACCACTTTCGCAGCAGCGTTTAGGAACTGACTCCATGGTCTGTTGTGTTGGCAGGACAGGGGAGACACGTGGCTCAGCTGAGGCTGGAGCAGTGTGTCTCCTGCTCTTTCTGTCAGCCCTGACAGCTGGCCTGCAGCAAACCTCCCTGCATGATGTATGCTGATGTAAGAGATAAGAACAGGTTGGATTAAAGCTGTGTGAATGTTCTGGTAGGTGCTGATGGTATCTAGTCATCTGACAAGTCACTTTTACACTCCTTAGGTACATTTCAGAGGGAAAAAGGAGAGCCCTGCTTTGTCACAGGCATGTACAGTGGTGAATCTGCCAACTGTGGGAAAGGTGGTGAGATGAGAGAAAGTGCTTTGTTAGGGAAAACTCACCTGGTGATGGGCTACAGGCTTCTCAAAGCACCAGGCTCCCCATTACTCTGCCACTGGAGGGGGATTGGACCCAGCCTTCCCAAACTTACATGCACCCTATCTCCTTAGCATGGCACCTCTGCCAGTGCTCCCACATTACTTTGTGTGAGCCTTCCCCTCAAAATTTGTCACATTTGGGGCTAACATCACCAGTGGCTCCTGTGAGAAGGGGAAAAGTGGCCACGTGCTGGCAACCAGCAGCCCTGGTGCAATTTGGAAACCCTGTTGTCTAAGAGTCATGTATTACTTCAGGCTCTCCCCCACAGGCCTTTCAGCTTGCAGGTTTATAATTCTCCTAACGGAGCAGCAGACACTTACCTCAACAGCTTGTGGTGACTGAAATGCATGAACTGGGGCTTTAGTAGTGTGGGGTGGTGGGTATTTTCCAGATGATGGTATTGCTTTTCTTCTTCCTTAGCCTGGCATCCTGATGGGGTGAGATTGCTGTGGGCAGGTACCAACACATGCCCTCAGAGATCTGTGTCATTGCCTTGCAGGTTTTGGTGCCTTTGCAAAACTGGGTCATCTCTCAAGTCTGTGCCTGAGCTCCAGCTCTGGAAACACCAGCATGTGCTTGGACTTAGGACAGGCAGGCTGCCTACAGACTCTTAGTTTGGGATAGATGCTGGGGATCACAACAGAGTCCAGGTCCCCTATTGTCTCCTAAATGGGACCCCTTGTTCCAGTTCAGGGGTTAGAGGTGCTATTACAATGGACAGGATCATTTGGTTGGTCTGTTTGGTTTCTGTGACACTTTCTTTTGCAAAGCTGTAGTTTCCCCTTTGTAATGGTTCAGTGTATAGCATTTATGGTTCGATGAACTACAAAAAAAATTATTGCTCTCAGGCATAAAGAATGAAGAGCTTATCCAGGGTATGATCAGCCTTGTGACTCTGAATAATGCAAGTGAGAATGCTATATGCATGTTAGAGTGATAAACAAGGGAAACCAAACACAATGAAAGTATCTGATGAACTAAATAAATTGAAGGTCTCAGCCAGAATCTTCTTGTCTTGCTGAGTCCCAGAGAGTGCCTTCAGTCCCACATCTTTTTTGCTTTTCTCCTTTGACTGCCAATGTAGTATGACCTAGTTCTGGGGCAGAGGGAAGGAAGACCTGTGCCCCCTCCCTTCATAGCCTTTTAGACACTCCAAGCCAGAGGAGGATGACTGCTTCCATCTGCTGCAGCACACAGGGAACAGTGGCAGGAGCAGGATGAAGATGTGGGGCAGGACAGGGTGAGGAAGCAGGGCAGCTGCAGAGGCATGTTGCCTGGTGTTAGGGCCAGCTCTTGGTGGGCTGGAGGTGAAGAGGGGAGCTGACACCTTCTGCCTTCCCCCTTGCTGGGTCCCTGTTGGGTTTTGTAGAGAGTGGGGTACCTGCCTGTGTGACTCCTCTTGCAAGCACAGATGCACAACAGTGCACATCTCTACATGGCTTTGTTTGCACCAGAATCTTACAAACACCATCAGCCTTCGACCTGCTTGGCTTCCATGTATGCAGGCACTGCTGGTGTCCCAGTCCCGGTCCTTTTTCCCTTAAACTCATCCTTTTCCCTTAAACAGTTGCTTTTTCCCTTAAACTCTTCTTATCCATCCTGTGGTAGGTGCATATGCATCTTGCACATCTCTTTATCCTGGTCACTTAATGACTTTGTGCAATTTGGCCCCTTTGTGAAGAATTTTGAATGGCTGTGACTAGTGCAAGTACCTCCTGTTGTCCCTCAGCTACATTCTCCATGGACAGCAACCATGCACAGCTGCTGTCTTAAAAAAATAAACTGGCTACTTGCAGGCAAACAGTTATGCTGGCATGTAGAAAATATCATATACTGCAGGATCATCTGCCTTGCCCTCTTGTAATGATATCTCTTTCTTTGTGCATAGGTAACTCTCCTGTACAATGGTGGTGCCTTACAATATGTTTATGAACACCTCCCATTCACGCAAGTGGCATTTCATCAGGAAACAGGAGCAATGCTGGGCAATTAAGATAATCAAGTCAGGATATGAAATGTCTCCGTGCCATTAACAAAACTGTATAAACAGCCCAAAGGCTGTAAGTATTTTTCACAGAGATTATTGTTACTTTGTATTTCTGAGTAATGGTTATGCCGTAAGAAATGCATCAATAAGATCAGGATAAGGAAAATGGAAGAGTGTGCAAAATTTTCTCGTAACAGATCATAAAAACAAATCTCGGCCTACTATGTGGTGATTCGTGTTGGTACATACATTAGACATAACAAGGTGGTTTGTGGCATGACCATACAATTTGAGATAATCCACATTGTCTACATTTCAGGGCAGAGACCATGAAACAGGCAGAGGGGAGTGATGGCAATAATGACCATTAAACCTTAACCCAAGTTTCATTTGGCTTTAGATGAAAGCTCTGGTATCCACAGTGTGCAAGATGATTTACTTGGCCTTTTACTTTTGCTTCCACAAAGTTTAGGTAAGCCTTTGATTTTGAAGGTGATGGTAAATTGTCAGCATGCTGCTCTACCCGCAGTAAGAACCACAGTTCAAACAGCTCTACTATGAAATAAACAGAGGTTCAAAATCTGTCTGGATGACTGTGCTTTTTTTTTTTTTTTTGCTAATTTGCCACCTTTATCACAATATAGCATTTTATATTTGAGTTTGTTGTGTCATTTATTGCTGCCAGCAATGCAGAGTAATGTATCATCATTTCACCTCCTTTACAATAGTGATTCAGACCACAATGAAGTCATTTTTGTTGCATGACACAGATATTTATAAACAAGATGTTGTTGTGCTGGTCTCTGTATCTCTTCTGTCACTGATTTAGCACTTATCAAATTGTCACAAACTATTTATTACCCTGCTGTGAATGCATACAGTGTCTGGCTTAAAATACCGTTTCTTTGAATTTACTGAAACAGTGTAAGGTTATGACCAATACACAGCAAGGATGATGTTAACTGTGTATTTCCTATCCTCTCTGTGTGGATTTTTATACATGATGTGTGAAGGAAACACATCATGGTCTCAACAGAGCAACTGCAAATGGTGTTTATTCATTTTGGGGTGAGGAGGAGGGGATGGAAAATGTGTCTGAGTCATAAAATCCCAAGCTTTCACAAAATTTGGGTGTGTTCAGAAGCAGAGTTTTCATCCCTGTGACTGTATGCGAGACCACTAACACGCTTTCTTCATTTAATTCTGGCAAGAAGATTGAAAAACATCAATATTTTGAACACAGTTTCTCACAGGGCAAAATGATAAAATCTTTTTTTCATAAGCCCTAGCTTACTAGCATGATCCCTCTCAAGGGCATTGTGACTTGTGTTACTAAGACACACAGAGACAATAATTGCTCCACACCTCTCAGCCTGGCATTGCCAGTGTGGGATTTGTCAGGCTGGGTAACTAAGCCTGCTGCTCACCACGAAGTTTGTTTCCAGCTGTTGCATTAAACACAGCTGGTGCTCTCCCTGAGTGGAAAAGATCTGGCTGGGGATGGTTTGGGACATCCCTGAGGAGTCCCATTCTAAATCAGCTCAGACCAACATGCCAGTGTTGAGCTGCCTGTCCCTGTGGATGGAGAAGGCACTGGCAGCACTGAGAGCCAGGGCTGTGGACTTCAGGCACCACTGGTCCTCAGCTGCACATAAAGTGCCACTTACCTGTGTCAGACCAGGGACTAGGGGTAGGTGGGCTCATCAGTGGGAGGTGTGGGTGCCTGCAGCCACTGGCAGATGCTGGATACTGCTTCCCATCTGTGCTTGGCCAAGGAAAAATCTTGGCCCTGTTGCCTTGCCAAGTAAGTAATTATTCCAGAGGAGACTGAGCTAGAGGCTCAGAAAACACCCTCCCATTTTGACATGAAGTCCCATGCTGGGACTTCTCAGCAATATGTGGGAATGAAATGAAAACAGACTCTAAACCTTGGTCACTGCTATCCAAAATAAGCAGGGATGTGGGGATGACGATCCCACTTGGTTTCTCTCTGCATCTTCCAGTTATGGCTGGGAGGGATGAATCAACCCCATCTGACGAGCTGCCCTGCCAGCCTTGCCAGGCAGGAGATGGGTGCATTGCTGACAGCATTGCTACAGGTGCAAGGAAGGGACATGTCCCCTGGGGTTGGGTTCCCATGCTGCCACTTCACTGTGTGAGGTCCTGCTGATCAGTGCTGCAGCTGACTGCACCCTGCAGGGCTGAGCACTGTCTGCTGTCCCTGAAGAGCAGGGAAAGCTGCACACAAAATCCCACTCTGATCCTACCAAAGCCATGTGGGATCTTCTTCTCTCCTTGCTTTGTGTTACCTGTGGGTGCAGCAACTCCTGCATGACTCATCTCACCCTTCAGCCCTCCCCTGAGTCACTGGCATAAGTGGTTTTATGATAACATGGTGGTAACAGGGCCCAACAGTCTTATCAGGTAGAGGTCTGTAACTCTCACAGTGTGTCTTTGCTGCAGTCACCCCAAGGAGTGACATACGTCTTTGCTTCAAGTGAGTTGGGTGGAGGATCCAAACTGCAACCCTTAAAATACTTCCCATCTGCAGTCTCCTTCTGGAGTGAAAACCGGCATATTGCTGTTGACTCCCATCTGCAGTCTCCTTCTGGAGTGAAAACAGGCATATTGCTGTTGACACCTCAAAATGTGATACATTTGTATATCTGCTAGGAGTTTCCTGACCTCTGGCAGTGCAGCAAGAGAAGGAGTTGCAGCTGCTCTGTCAGAGCCTCTGGATGTCCCAAAATCCCAGAGGTGCACACCCTGATTGCACAGAGCAACCTGGACTGAGATGTCCAGGCTGACCAGTGCTATTGCTGATGCTCTTTCACAGCTGAGATCTCTCAGGAAGAAATATGACTGCTTGAGTTCTGTATCCCCAACAACTTTTTTTTCCAGAGTAGGTTACTATTCTAAACATAATGGGTTTAGGTGTTGCATTATCTATTTTTCTGACTTATCTGGGTTACTGCATTTCCACAGGTCCAGATGATGAAAAACTGCTGATGGAAGCAGCTCAGTGCATTGACATGAAAGAGAAAGGTGTTTAGGAGCCTAGATTATATATAAAGACAGGTAGCCCCCACTACCCTAAATTCTAAGTTTTAGTTTAGAAAGGTGTTTATTGAAGCCATAGAATCATAGAATCATAGAATTTAAGGATTGGAATGGGCCTTACAGATCACCTAGTCCCAACTCTCCCTGCCATGGGCAGGGACACCTCCTCACTAGATCAAGTTGCACAAGGCCTCATCCAGCCTGGCCTTGAGCGTGACCAGGGTTAGTGTTCACATCCCTGGGCAACCTGTTCCAATGTGTCACCACCCTTATAGTAAAAATCTTTTTTCTAATATCTAACCTATACTTCCCCTCCTTCAGTTTGAATCAATTACCCCTTGTCCTATCACTGCAGTTCCTAACACAGAGTCCCTCTCCAGTTCCCTTGTAGCCCCTTCAGATATTGAAAAGTTGCTATGAGGTCTCCACACAGTCTTCCCTTCTCCAGGCTGAACAACCCCAACTTCCTCAGTCTGTCTTCACAGGGGAGATGCTCCAGTCCTCTTATCAACTTCATGGCCTCCTCTGGACTTGCTCCAACAGTTTCATGTCCTTCTTATGTTGAGAACACCAGAACTGCACACAGTATTCCAGGTGGGGTCTCATGAGAAAAGAGTAGAGGGGAAGAATCACCTTTTTTGACCTGTGTCGTGGTTTAAGCCCAGGCAGCAGCCAAGAACCACACAGCCACTCACACACTCCCCCACCAACGGGGTGAGGGAGTGAATCAGAAGGGTAAAGACTAGAAAAAGCCCATGGCTTGAGATAAAGACAGTTTAATAGAGAAAGCAAAAGCTGCACACACAAGCAAAGCAAAACAAGGAATTAATTCACTGCTTCCCACAGACAGGAGGTGTTCAGCCATCTCCAGGAGAGCAGGGACCATCACGCATAACGGTTCCTTGGGAAGACAAACGCCA